>NC_064816.1:50425580-50503907 GCF_023721935.1 Panthera uncia
GGAGGAGGGGGAGAAGGGAGCGGGAGGGGGGGGGGGTGAAGACGGGAAGGGGGGGCTGGCAGGGGGAGGGAGGGAGGGAGGAGGGAGAGAAGGAAAGGAGACGGGGAGAAGGAAAGGGGAGAACTGGAAGGCGGGATGGAGAGAGAACGGGGCAGAGGAGGGGAAGGCAGAGAGAGTGACGACGGCCAGCGGTAGAAGCTGCCGGCGGGGAGGCCGCGGGGCGGCTGCCGCGTGGGGAGAGCGCGGCGCGGGCCGGGGGTAGCGCGGGTGGGGGGCGGGCGGCGGGCGGCGCCCCTCCCCGGGCTGGGCGGGCTCCCGGAGCAGCGCCCCGCCCCCCCCCCCCGCCCGCGCGCGCTCCCGCCCTCCTTCCCTCGCTCCCTCGCTCCCCCGCCCTGCCCCTTCCCCGCGTCCCTCCGCCCGCCCTCGGAAGACCGAGCGAGGTTGCGGGCGAGCCGCGCCGAGCGGAGGAGCCGAGGAGCGGAGGAGCCGGGAGCGCAGCGCGGCCCGATCCCGGAGCGCACCGGAGCGGCCGAGCTGCCCGCGCGGCGCCCGCTGCGGGCGGCGCAGCCCTGGCCGCAGGTAGGAACGGGCGGCCGGCGTCGGGGCGCGGGGCACAGAGCCCCGGACGGCCCGGGCAGGTCGGGCTGGGCGGGGTGGGGGCCGACACCCAGATGCCAACCCCGGCGCCTCGCCTCACCTCAGGGCCGCGCGGAGGAGCCCGGGACGCCGCTCCGACCGCCGACGTGAGCCCGGGCCATGCCTCTGGGACGCGCGGGGGCAGGGGGACTCGCGCGAGGGGCGCGAGGGGCGCGAGAGTCTCGTGCCCCTTCCCGGTCGTGGGGCCCCTTGGATCCCCTAACTGGCGCTGGATTCTGTTCGAGCCGTCGAAGCGCCGCGTTCATTCCCTAGGGGACGGCGGGACCCCGGGAGTGAATAATACGAAGAGCGTTTGGGGGGCAGTGCGCCACTTTTCCGTGTCGGGGTCAGCTGCGCCGAGGTAGAGCCGTGCGCCTTATTTATTCTCCAAGGGCTCTGGGCGAGCGACTTGGGCATGGGGCACCTCCATCCCATCCTGGGGCAGCTCAAGCTCTCAAGAGATGTTGGCTAAAAAGCATACTATAGCCTGGGCGGAGCGCACAGGAGCTCGCGCCGCGCTCTCCACTCCTTTCCTCCGAGCAATGTAGGGTGAGGGGAGTCCCCCAGAGGGCTGGAAGACAGTGTCCCCATGTCGCCGCGGAAACTGTTTTCACCTTCTTGTATCCCTCATTTATTCTCTGGGGATGGGTAAAGGGAAACTGCCTGCCACGGTTACCCCAGGGCAATGGCCATAGGGTCTCCATGCTCCGTCCCTTTGTGCCCACCATCCCCACGGGTGGTGCCCACAGATGCCCTGTTCTAGCTTGGCTTGGTCTTCAGATGAGGAACTTAGACCAGGCAGCTCACTACTAAGGCTCTTAGCTAATCTTTTTGCAAAATAGACATGGACCCCAAGGAGAAAATTGGGTTTTAAAAAGCCAAATGATACAGCCCTGTTTCTTCTTCCTGATATGGGTCTGGAGCACTTGCTCCCTCTCCCAGAAACCCCAACCTCATCCCCCATGAACTGGGGTGGAGGGGGAAAGCGCTGAGCAAAATGGCCCCTGAGCTTTGGTGACACCCCCAAAATCCATGGACTTTGGAGTCGACCTTCATTTTTCTGTGACACACAAAGTGGGTTTTTGGCAAGAGAGGAGGTGGTTGGTGAGAGGGGGTGTTGGGTGCTGGATATTGTTCAGATTTTTCTCTCTCTTTGGGAACTTTGGGGAAAATGTATACATAAGGGAGTCTGAAAAGCCTGCCCAACTCCCAAATTCCAGAACAAAGGAGATCAGTGGGAACTACAGTCAACTTGCACCCTCTGTCTGTCTGTCTCTCTGTCTGTCTTTCTCTCTCTGTCTCTGGAGCACTCTCTCAGGGAAGGGTTGACCCAGCCTCTGCTCTGGTTCTGGTTGGAGCGGTCTCAGACCCTCCTCCAGGCAAAGGAGGAAGAGGAGACATTGCCCTTAGAGGTGCAAGTCCTTGGAGGAGTGGGAGGGACTTTCCCCCAGAGCATCCAGGGCAAAATGGCTGAGCTTCTCTTGAGTCTCAGAAATAAATTGTCAGGCAAGCAGCAAACAAAGAAAGCACTCTCTCTCTCTCTCTCTCTCTCCAGCCAAGGGCTGGCTCAGTGGCCAGGGCTTGGAGGACAAACAGTGAGTCCCAGGCAGGGGCACACAGCCGGGCTTGTCTGGCAGAGCATCTGGAGAGTGGGGCGATTCCTAAGAACCACAACAGGAGAGAGGCAGCTGCTGTGGGGAGAAAGCAGGGACCATCTCTCTTGTGTGCAGCCCTTCCAGAGCCTGGCAATTTGGTGAGAAGTGGCCCACCCAAGAGCTGAGAGGGGCATCTGGAGGCCCAGGAGGAAGCACCTCAGAGGGTAAAGACGGAGGAAAGAGCAAGTCCATCAGAGCTAAAAGAAGCACAATTGCTCTGTCTCCCAGATTTCACATGCCTAGAGATCAGGAACTCCAAACGTTGTAATTCGTTTACGCCTGGTCTAGCTTCATAGCAGGCACTCGGCAAGTGTCTTAGAATAAAGCCTGCATGGATGGAAGGCAATGATGGGCCCGGCGTGGACCGACCTGTGATATCTGTCTGTGTCATGGAGCCAGGGAGGCTATGAAACATGGACTCTGAGACCAGAACCAGCCCTGAGTTGGCCTTAAGCTAGGGTGCTGCCATTATCTGGCCAGGTGACCTTGGGTAAGTTCTCATCCCCACTGGAAGCAAAGAATGGAGTACTGAAAGCTTCCAGCGTGCCTGGCTCATAAGGCCTCTAATAACCTTGTGCAGCAGGTAGTATTCTAATCCCCACTGCAGAGGTAAGGAAACTGCAGTACAGAGAAGGGAACTGACTTGCCCAAGGTCACCCAGCTAGGAAGAGGCAGGGCAGGGATTTGAACCCTGCTCCTCTGATTTCCTGGCCAACAGTTTGCTCCACGGCTGGGTCTCTGGGCCTCAGTTATCACCTCTATAGAGTGAGGTGGAAGGGTAATGGTGAGGATTTAATGATTGACGGTGAGGCCTCTGGGTCTGCTGTCTGAGCAGTGGCTGCTTCTCTACCTTTCCAGCATATGCTAAGAGCTTAAATAAAACACAAATGTCAGGTGGCTTCTGGCCATCACATAAAGACACTGTTCCTAGGCTTGGCTGTGAGCTCGGCAGCTGAGAAAGAGATGTCCCAAGCCACCTGGAATTCAGAGACGTCTTTTTCCCTCCTCCCTTAGCCTGCATATGCATGACAGGCCCAGTACCAACCAGTAAGCCTTGCCCGCCACCTCTAGCCCCCTGCATCCCAAGTCCATCCCCTTCGTCCATGGGAGCAGATGGGATGCCCGAGCCCTTCCCTGTCACCTGGCCCCAGGTGTACCCAGCTTCCACCCCAGCAGCCTTGTCCCTCAGCTGCACCTACAATGCCAAACCCAATTAGAGCCCCTCAATCGCCTTGTTCCCCGAAAGGAAACGGAGATGTGAGTGTCAGCTGGCCTGTTTATCCCGCATCGGAACTGCCCCTTCAATTTCCCTGTGCAGAGTCCCCTGAGCTTCTCTGTGCCCAGAGAACAGTGGACAGAGCACAGTCCCTGCCGTGATGAAAACAACCTTGAATTGACTCCAATTGCAAAGAGCAGCAGGGCCCCTCTGAGCGAGGAGAACAGGAGAACGAACGCCAGCCAGGCCGCTGCTCCATCGCATTCCTTGGCACCAGCTCCTCAAATGGGCCCAGCACTGTGCTTCTTTCTGTCACCTTTTTGCCCCATTCTCTGAAGGTTGCTGGGAGGTGGAGGGAGAGAGTGTGGAGGGGGGCAAAGAGGGGCAAACGGCTGAGAGGACAGAGATAGACCCCAAAATAGGGCTTCTCAGGCAATGTGCCTCTGTGAGCTTTGTGAACATCCAGCATCTCTGCTCGGAGCTCACCTGCAGACCTCAGAGCCAGGGGGAAGGGGTGTGAGAGTTAGTGGGAAGCCCAGCTAATAGCGGGGATAAGGGCTGCCTGGCAGAGATGGTAGGTGCGAACACAAGCTGTGATATTTCAGCACAGACTTGGATTCAGTCACAAACAGAAAACAAAGCAAAACAACGCACTAAATGTTGTTCCAATGGTAATGTCATCAATAACAATAATAAGTAACAGTTATTGCAAGTCGATGATCTGCCAGGGAACGTGCTGTGTGCTTTACTTACACGATTGCATTTAATTTTCACAAAACCCTGTGGGGTACTCGGAATTGTCCCTTTGCAGATGAGGAAACTGAGAAGAAGAGAGCTGAGGGCCCTTGCTGTGGGATTGCTAGGCTAGTAGGTGACCCTGGAGCCCAAGCTCTGCCGTACTGTGCTGACATTCCTGCCACGGAAGAGCCATTCCCCCGCCATCCTCCCCCCAGGGTGGTTCGCTTGGCAAGGACCACATTCCCCATTTAAGGAGCTGCACAGTTAGAAAGCACTTCCCCGCTTTGTTTTCCAAGGATTGAGCTTTGAGCTTTGCTGCAGCTGGGGGAGTGGGGGTGGGGGTCGGTGGTGTTCTTTAGGGGAAGCCGAGGCATGGAGAGAGGAGTTTGTGCCCAAGGTCCCTGAGCTGCTAAGGTGCAGAACTGGGATTCTCACTCAAGTGCCCTGCTTCTTAAATACTTCTTTTTTTTTTTTAACATTTATTTATTATTGAGAGACAGAGCATGAACAGGGTAGGGGCAGAGAGAGAGGGAGACACAGAATCGGAAGCAGGCTCCAGGCTCTGAGCTGTCAGCACAGAGCCTGACACAGGGCTCGAACTCACAGACCACAAGATCATGACCTGAGCCGAAGTCGGACGCAAGTGCCCTACTTCTTACAGCAGATTTCTGACCTAGAGTTCAATTCATTTAAAGCTGTTTTGAGTGTTGTGCACCCAGCCACCTTTCGCTAACTCTTAGGTATCTCCCAGTTTGTCAGCACCCTCTCACTGCTCTGGAAGCCATTGAGAGTGGCCGACGAAGTCATCAGCTCCGTTTACCGTGATCTGACATGACACGAAAGCAGCATCCAATTTGATGCGAGCTGCCTGCATCGAATGGCCTTCTATTTTTATATTTGTCACAAATTGGAAATTACAAGGAGGCCAGGTCTTGCAGAGGGATTGGCTGTGGCTCCCTGAAAGCCCAGGGTGTGCAGCCAGGTGGAACGGGCCACATTAGGGTACCTGGGACCCTCTTGGATGGGGCCGGATGGGATCCTGGCATAGAGAACAGGCCGGAGAATGCAGGAGTTAGTGGCCGCCTCGGACGGTAACCTGCAGCACTCTGCCCACCTGTCAGCTGCATGGTGTCTGCAGGATCAGCATTGCATGCCAGCTCCCGAGACGACTGAGCCCTGGCCAGAGGGACATTCAAGGTCAAAGACGCCCCGAAAGACACTGACAGCAGGTTGTTTTCATGGCCTTATTGTTTGGTAAGGAGGTTGTGTACATGGAGAGGGCAGCAGCCACGGGAGGTGAACATTTGGTGTCGGTATTGCAGTTTGCTGGAACTGACCGCTGATCGTACGCCGGGTCATCAGAAGAGTACTTTGCAGTTGCAGAAAAATGTTCTTGAAGCTGTTCTGCCTTTTGATCCTGTATGAAGTATTCCAGAGGAAGAAAATATGGTCCTTGATATCCCGGAGAAGAATCCTCTGTCGAACAAAAAGAGACATTTTTTTAAAGCTTGTTTTCTCATAAAGCCCAAGTCAGAATGACCTTGACTCCGATGAGGTCTCTTTGTACACATGAGAGTACACACACGCTTAATAGGTAGAATTTGATAGTCCGAGTGCTTTTTCCGCTGAAGTTTGCAACAGCCCTAGGAGATCCATGTGAAGATATTATTATTATTACCATTATTGTCTCTGTCCTTTGGATGGGGAAACTGAGGCTCAGCAAGCCCTGAACACACTTATCCCTGACCTCTGGATTCCCAGCTGGTGGTATTCACCTCTACTAAACCCAAGTCCAAATTCACCAGGTTGCCCCTTGAGAAGAAGTCCAGGCAAGCCCAATCTGCAGCAGACAGAACACCAAGCAGAGGGGACTGATTGCAGGATAGTGTGGGAAGGCATCACCATGCAGTTTGGGAGAACAGGGCTCTGGCAGTGTTTAAGCCTTAGTTCCAGTTCTGAGCTCTGGCAAGAAGCTAACATGTCCTCAGTTATGCCCAGAGTTTGTGAAGTCTGACGTGTGCTCATTTGGCTAGGGGGCCCCCAGTGGTGGCCAGATTTGGGGGGTGGTGGTGCTGGGGAAGAGGGAATGATTGATTACTCTTAGACACCCGCATGAACACAAGCATGCTTCTCTAGATGGATTTGAGTGGAAACAAATAAACCAGGAGCCCTATGAGGTTGTCTAGAAGGATCTCAGGGTCTTGGTAACCAGGAAGCGTGTGGGGAAGTATTCATAGGTGCGCCTCGGGTTGTCTGGGACCTACTGGAGGAGCAGACTGGGTGGTTCTGAGTCGTTCCCAGCCAAGAGGGTAGGAAAGGGGAGGGAGTCCATCACTCATTCTGGCCATTACCTTATACCCTGGAGATTATGAAAAATCACAAGTTCTGGGAGCTTCCTTCTGGGGTGTTGGGGAGGGGGCAGGGACACCTGACAGTTTGACTCATCCTCTTGCTGGTGGCCAGCCAGTCCCCAACCACTGAGTATGGAGTGCCCCCTGGGCACCAGTCCTGGGCCATCTGAGGTTTGTGAGAAGGATGCTAGGGATTGGTGGGGGGGTAGGTGCTACTGTCCCTATCAGCCAGAGGAGGACCTGGAAGCTGAAGGAGGTGGAGTCACTTACCCTGCTTTGCACGGCAGAGTTTCAACCCAAGCCTTGCTGATGCTGACCCCCATGTACCTTTTCGTGTTGCCCACTGCCTCTGGAAAGCACCTGAGTGGAGGTCACAGTAGAAGAGACAGGGGCTTTGACTCACTGAGGCAGCGTGTAAGCTATATGAAACAAGCAACCAAAGCCAAAGGCTTCTGTGCCCTTGATTCTGAGGCCCAGCTCCCCTGCTGCGTGAACCCCTTTGCCCCTTTGCTCCCATGTCAGATGTTTTCGGAGCTTGGGATCAAGGTCTCACCCATGATTTTTGTTTTTTAAAGTCGTTTTGGGAACAGGGAAGAAGTTATCATACTGAAGAGTATTATGTGAAGATGGAGTTGAAAGGTATACATTTTTAACAGGTTGGTAGCAAATGATCAGATACTGACAAGCCCTGATTTTGAACTCTGACTGTGATCCAGGCACTGAGCTGAGCAATTGACAAGCAGTGTTCTAGGATCCTCAGTAAGGAAACTGAGGCCCAGGGAGCTCACGTGGTTGCCCAGGCTTGCTTTGCTGACACGCTGCAGAGTTGCGACTCAGATCTGGGTCTGCCGGATCCCTGAGGCTTGGGCTTGCAGTCCGGGCAGGCCTCAAGCCTGCAGGGGACAAAGGGTAGGTCCTTCCCCTCTCTGGACTTTGCTTTCTCAGTCCATAAAGCCAAGAGGTTTGGACTGGACTGGACCATGGGCTGCTCCCCAAGCCCGGCGCCAGCTCTCCAGGCAGGGGAAGGGTGGCTGCACACCCCGCTTCCTCCTCCATTTCCCCCATAATAGCCTCCTGAGACTAATGACTGGGGAAGATAAGAGCCCTTTCTCCAAATGGCAGTGAATGCCACTAATGACAGAGCAGATGCAGCACTGTTAATTATGCCGCGGGTATTAAATGAAAATGCCAACCCCGGAGGAGTTTAATAGCGCCGCTGGGCTGGCAGTGGCCATGCCTAAAAGCGGTGCCATGGACCTGGGCCAAGGCAGAACGGCCCCCTCCCCAACTGTGGGGCCAGACAGGAGCCACAAAGCTTGTCTACACGGGTCCCCCTCCCCAGCGTGGGGTCCGCAGTGGCTCCTTGGAGCTGGGGATGTTGATGGCTGCTCTGGGACATTTTTGTAGAGGCCTCTGGGGGCCTGGATGAGTTGCCTTCAGGGGCAGATGTGGGCAGACAACTGGGCCATATAAAATTTTGAGCGCCTTCTGTATGCCAGGTCCTAGTTGGGTTGTGGAGACAAATCAGGTATTGTTTCTGGCCTTTGACGAGCTACTCACAGTCAAAGTGTATGTTCCCTGTAAATAGAAATGCCATGTCTTCGGGAGTCTCTGGGGCCCAGCATAGTGGGACACGTAGTAGGTACTTACCTCTTGCTTTCTGTTGTCTACAAGGCTTCTTCAGTGAGAGCCAGAGGCCACACGGGTGGGGGTCAGAGCACGATCAGCTGTGTGCTGAATGAGGCCCAACAGGCAGGCGGACTGGCTCTCTTCTCTAGGCACACCAACCTAGCCTTCCTGGACAGCTGGACTTGCTACCTGCGGGGTGACCATGGACAACATTTTTGCCCTCTGAACTTCAGTTTACACATCTGCAAAATGGGGAGAGTTGGGGCTATGATAGCTGCAGGCAAACTTGTGTCTTTTAAGCATCCCCAGCTCTGAACCCACAGGGTCACAGAGATTGCATAAGCGTCTGAAAAGTGACATTTTGGTGGGCAGTTCAGCAGAAGGAGAGACTTCGGTCACCAAAGGTAGCTTCTGGTTCTTTCCTGTGGACTTAAGATGTCACTCAGACCTCTGTCTGATCTCCAGTAGCTCCAGACCCCTGCCTCCTGCTTCCCGGACCTGGAAAATTGTTTCTTAGGTTTTTCTAGGCCAGAGAAAGTCACAAAACCCACCCATTTCCGACACCCTTGCATTACAGATGGGTAAACTGAGGCCCAGAGAGGAGGACCCCTAGGGCCGCAGGTGCTAGGACCCAGAACTTCTAACCCCTAACCCAGTGCTCTTTCCCCTTCCCCAAGCCAGCCCAGCTCCACTGTTGAGAAATTATTAAATAGAGTTGGTGGAAGGACTCTGGTTGCCGTGACAACGGAGCCTGTGTCCTCGGGAGATAATGGCGTTGCACAGGCAGAGTGATGTGTGTTGAATGCTGATTCGGGACCTGCTAGAGTGAGTGAGCAAGAGTGCAGAGGGGACAGTGTCTAGGGTTTGAGCTCCCCAAGAAGGAGGCTTGGGCTGGGTAGGTGGGGACAGCTGTGGGGACACTCGTCTTGCCTAGTTCCATCGCTCCCACAACCTCGCACAGAGGGATAATTACCTCCCCTTCATGGAGGCACGAAGTAGGGCCAGGAGAGGTGAAGTGACTCTTCACCCAATCACACAGCCAGGGGAGAGGTGGAGCTGGGATTTAAATCTCAGGCTGGTGCCAGAAGTCTAGGCCCCAGAGAGTGCCTGGAGAGGGCATCCAGAGAGGGCAGACAGGTTGGTGGGACAGGGAACCAGAATGGACCCCACTCTGAACCCTGCCCTCTGGGCACCTCAACCCCTCTGAAGACTGCTGAAGAGAGTGCTCACAGAGATCCTGATGGGCCAGGGTTGACAATCCCAGCCCAAGAGGAATGGGTAAACAGTATGGCAAGGTGGCTACCCCTATCAGCTTTGGAGCCAAAGTCAAACCCCACCCTGCCGCTTCCTAGCTGCGTGATCCTGGACAAGTCACCGTACCTCTCTGAGTCCCCGTGTCCTCATCTGCAAAAACGGAGACAAAATAACGGACTGAGCTCATAGGATTATTCTCAGACCAAATAAGGTAAGGGAGTTAGAGCGTCAAACCCTGCTTGTGAGCGTAGCTCAATCAACAGTAGCTATAATTATTGACCAAAGAGGAGAGGCCAGGAGAAGAGCCCGCTCCCAGCCATGTATCAGCTTGTAATTTGGAAGAGTGGAACTGGCTAAAGTGAGTGTGAAAGTGATAAATAACAGAGCTCTTTGTTCCAGGCTAGTGGATATCAGTCGAACAAATGAACAGCCCCCATCACCAAAAATATACATAAATATTTTGCATTTGGAAAGCATGATTGATGTACCTCACTGCAGTGGGCTGTCCCTAAAAGCCCATGTGCAAACCATGATGGGGGAAATTGCCTTTTCTCTCTGCCAGCTATCTAAATGACCCCATGCTGTAAACCCTTTTGGAAAGTGAATACTCTCACCCATGCTCATCATTTCTCCCTCTCACACAGCTGGTGCAAAATATTGACTCCCCTAATAGGGGATTGGAGAGCATGGGGTTAACACCCTGAGAAACCCCAAAGTGCATCATTTGCATGCTGGCAAAGATGTGATGGAGCTGGCAGACAACCCCACTCCTTTTGGGAAGCAGAAAGAGGGTGCTGGATTCAGCCATTTAGCTGTTTTAAAAGCAGTGGTGAGAGCTGGGATCCTGATTACTTGGACGCAAGCAACCATTTTGTTTGTTTCTGCAAACCTGTCTGAGGAGATCCACCCCCAGGCATAGCAAGCAACCTCCTTCTGGATACCCAGAGAGGGAGGGTCATTTGTTCACTGCTGATCCTGGGGCTGGGTGACAGGGTGTGAAGCAATGAGCCCGAAGACCTTGGATTCCCACTCCTCCAACTTGGCCAGGCAGGAGAGGGGTCAGGGAGACTCATTCAGCGGACAAATGAAGACAGCTGACATTTAACCAGGATTGGAACGAACGTGCTAATTGCAGGAAAGGTACACATGTCCACTTCAGGAGTTGCGTTTAATGCACAATTTGCTCTGAGAATTTGATTTTATCAGCACTTCCCAGTGGTTTGCACCACTCTCTTCTATTGATTGCCTATAGGTTAAGATAACGGTGGCATTCTGCCCAGGACTTTTTCCCACAGCTATCAAAAACAAAACAAAACAAATAATACTAGCCCTAATCAAGTGATTTATTATATCTGCCAGGTAGCAAGCATTTACTCTGTACCAGGTTCTGTGTTAACCACTTTACGTATTAGCTCATTTAATCCTCATAGTAGCTAAAAGTAGATACCATCGCCTCTGTCTGAGAGAGGTTGGGTGACTAACTTGGGTCACACAGCATCTGAGCTGAGACTCAAAACCCGGATTTTCTTGTCCTCAGGGCCAGTGCCCTTAACCACTACCCTGTTCTGCCTGCCCCTATCATAGCTGACAGATCAATCTCTGAAGACCTTTGACCTGTTCAGCAGAAGTTATTCATGACTTCCTTCATTGTCCATGGACTTCAGAAAACTCGCTCAATAAAAATCCCATTTTCCCAAGTGGGTAGGTTTATCTTGCTGCATGTGAGTTTTCACTTTACAAACAAGGGGAGATCTGTACTGTAAAGATTCCTTTAGAAACCTAAGTGCATGAATCAAGAACAGATGCATTGGCCAAAGTGAGCATTCATGTGAGTCTTTTAAAAATAAAATCAGCTTTCTCTTGTGGGAAATATTTGAGACCCAGGAATCTGACCCTTAATCAACTCTGAAAATACACACCCTCCTCATTCTCGCAAAATATTCTAAAGCAGAGTCTCTCAACATTTTTTTTTTAAAAAAAATCCGACTGAGCTTGTATTAAGAGAACAATAGGATTTGTTGTTTCCCAAATATAAAATTACAATACTGAATGTGCCTTTTTGATGCTCCCATCCCAGTGAGTTTTGCGTATCTCCGCTAGGGAAAGGGAAAGAGTAACTTTGTCCTTCTACCGCTTAGGAGAAGAGCTTTCTGGAGTGACTAGATTGCACCATGTATGTTAAGATTGCAAACTCAAGGTCCAGTGAAGGCTGGGCAGGTCAAAGAAATGAGTAAAGAGGTCAGGGATGAGATAATTATCATGGCGGGACTTACAGTAAACTGGGAAACACATAACTGCTCCCTCCCCCCAGTCCCTGCAAACTGAAGTTTTAAAATTCTGATACTGCTGAACCAAACACTTACAGGGGACCCGTTCGGCCCCGCAAGCCATTAGTTTGAGATCCCTGCTGGTTCTTATTGTGACTTTGTATGATCTTGATCCAGACGGTCTATCTTTGGGGCTTCAGTGTGTTCATCTCTAGAATGGAAGCAAGAAAGCCTGCAGAGTGGAAACAGCGCCCCAGGTGTGGATGCTCGATAACGAACTGTGGAAATGCCCAGAAGTGCCATTCTGTGAAGCGGAGTCAGCTCTCCATCTAGGCTGCGCGTCTGCGTGTGACTTATTACAGATTATCACTTAGTTCAGCCAGTCCCTGCAGTACTGTGTTTTCTTTTTTCCCAAATCTGAGTTTTTTAAGGGCGTTTATCCTAATGCCCTTCAGAGTCCTTCAAGCACATCATGCACAGGAGAGAATGCTTATTTAACCCCCTGGTTTTCTCACAAGTGTGTCTTAAAAGGCAAGGAGTGATGTAAAAGAACGCCAGGTGGTCAGCATGTGACTCTTATTTCCTGATCTGAATTAATCTTTTCTGACCGGTTGAGGGGGGGGGGGGGGGGAGGTCTTTTCAGAAGAAGCCCCCGGAGTGCAATGCTGCAGAATTCCACCTCACCAAGCAAAGAGCCAAGAACGGTAGGAGGAAAACTGCAGCCGGGAACAGCCAGGAACAGGACTTCGAGGGCCCCCGAGGCTGAGAACCTTGACCTGTTCCGCTGTGGGCTCCCCTTGTTCCTGGCACAGGGTACTTCCCAGTAGGTGCCTCGAGCCCTCCTGAGGACACTGACTGATGGTCACCAACAGTGAATCCAGTGAAACCAAATGGAGGAAGCCAGTCAGGCAGGTCCGGAAGCCTGCGTTCCAGTCAGAGCTCCTTAACCACTGGAGACCGCAGGCTCTGCCAACCAGCTCTTCCTGCTGAAATATAGGCCCCCTCTTTCCTTGGGTTCTCTGGAGGCTACAGTGAGATCACAGAGTAGAGCCTAGTGCAGCTCCAGGTTCAGGAACAGCACCCTGACTCCCCTCCCTCTGCTGTCCTTACTTTTTTTTCCTTCCGTCTTCCTCCTGTGGCTCTGTTCCCACCACTCTGTACTGGCCTCTCCCTCCGGTTTTCTTCACTCTCCTTTCCCCTCCTCCTTCCTGCCCTCCTCTCTGCATCCCTCCCCACTCCTAAACACCCAAGGAGGGCTGGACCCTGGACCCCAGGCACCTGCAGGAGCAGCGGGCGGCGTCCCCTCCAGGGCCAGCCAAGGAGGCTATATCCAGGCTCTCCTTGCGGGAAGCACTCAAGAGCCCACTCCTGGGGTGTACTCGTGTCCTCCGGGTCATGTGACCTCATGGTGGCACCCTGAACCGGCTGCAGTGGAAGCATTTACGCCATGGAAATCAACCTTCTGTTTGCCCTCCTGAGGGCCCATTGGTGAACTCCGGCACACTGCTGCTTTGGAGACCAGTGCCACCTTCTCCTACGCAGACATTTCTTGAGGACTTATAATAACAACGTCCCCTGTCACAGAGAGGGACATGGGATAGAGGGGGACAGAGGGTGGAACTCAGTGCAACACGTATGCATCTATCACTGAAGTGCTATGGGGGAAACAGGGCAAGTGGAAGACCTGGGTTCCATTCGTACAGAGGTGACAATGTCGCTGGGGGGATGAGACTGGATAGAAGTCAAGGTATGTGTAGCGACAGGGCCTTCACCTTCACCCCCACCGTGAACCCAGCTCAGATGCTACCCTCCGTCCCCCTTCTACTGCCCCCCTCCCCAGGTGCCAGACTCTGGCCAAGTCATCAGACCAAATCCCCCCACCTTAAAAGGCTCTGGTGACCCCCAAGTTTCCCCTGGTATCCAAGGTGGGGAGGGGCAGTTAGAAGCAGAGGCTCCGGAATCAAACTGCTGCCTCCTGGATCTGGGACCACAGGCAAGGCGCTTTCCTGCTTTGAGCCTCAGTTTCCACATCTGTGCAGTGAGAGGTCAACATGATCATCTGTGAAATGCACTAAACACTCGATAAACGTTTAGTTTGGTCACTGCTCTTACTACAGGACATGGTGCACCCCCTTTTCCTACATTCGAAACCCCTTATTGCTGCTTTCCCCCTGTCTAGCCACACACCCTGAATAACCCCAGCTTCTAGCCAGCCATACCAGGCTCCTCACTGTCCCTAAAATACATTATGCGTCTTCACCCTGTTCTATCTGCCTAGAATAGATCAGCAGCCAGGCTTGGGGTAAGGCAAGGATTCCGGTCCTGCTTTTCTAGCTGTGATTATAAAGAGAACGTCCCCACTTCTGTCCCCATCTGTCAGGGGGACAGAGTGCCATCCTCTCCCAGTTGCCTGCTGACGGGACCATCCCTCCTCTGGGCTGAGGAAGAACTTATCACAGGGATGCTGGTTACCTGTGGCCCATCCCCCAGCCGTCCCAAGAGCTCAGTGGCAGGCAGGGCCAGACTCCAGCTGGTATCTTTATCCCCCTGCACCCAGTGTGGGACCTGCTCCCCAGAGGCACACAGTCCATGCGGACGGGATTGGATTGAAAACTGCCTTGACAAGAGGAGGTGCTCCGTTGGGCTTTGCAGACATTTAGGGGCCAGGGCACATGTTAGCAAACCACTGATTGAGCTAGACAAGCAGGGTGAGAGGAGAATAAGGATGCAGATCAGAAGTGTCGTTGGAAGGCACTGTCTGCCTCCTCTCCTTGCACTCGGAGGAGAACCAAGGCACAGAGAGCGGAAGGGACTGCTAGAGATCACACAGCTAGTAATGTGTGGAGTGGATTCCCACAGGGGCCTGCGACTCCAAAGTCTCCAGCTAGCCACGCTGTCTCCTTCCCCTGCAGACGTGGCCCCGAGGGCCAGCTCCTTGCTGCTGCACGAGAGCTGGGGACCCCCGGAGGGGATCACAGCCCCTTGGGGCTGGCTGCCTCCCCAAAGGACTCTAATTAGACCCCTGGGGCCTGGCAAGAGCTGCTCAGCCTGGATCCCATGTGGTTGCTTGTTGGCCCCTGGGATACCGGCGGGTTTGCCCAATACGACCGTGGGGACCAGTTAGCCTCTTACGGAGCCAGACCTCAGCAGCCTCTTGGGTTTCTTAAAAAGAGTGACAGGCCTTGTCCTTGTGGGGGTTTTCCCTGGAGGGAGTTGCTTGCTGGAGATGGGCCACTCTTACACACCCCAAAGGTGGCATGTGAGGGTTCCACAAGCATCCCACTAGAGACAGCAGAATAGAGTGCTTAAGAGCGTGGACACAGGAGCCCAGCTTCCTGGGTTCAATAGTTAATACATATAAATCATTTACAGCAGGCCTTGGGCATGTTAGTAAGGGCCTAACTCACTTCCTTCCCCCACTCTGAGCTCTTTTTCTTTCCATCTTTGTTAATGAAAAGTTGTTTTTGTTGTTTTTGCTGCGTGCAACCCCAAAGAAAGAGAGCCTTAACTCCTGGAGTTTATTTCACCGTTAAATGGGTCTGTTAAGCCTCTAGCAGTTATAAAGCTGGGTTTTTTTTTTTCTCACTCTGGTTGTTGGGGCAGGGGAGGGGTGTGTTCTCTGGCCTTCTCCTATATTCTGGTTTGGAGGGCACCCCGGAGAACTGGACCTGCAGGCTCTCAGAGGCTGCAAACGGAGGGGAAGGGCTTGAGCCTGGGTTTTCTCATCTGCATGGGGCTGTGAGTCTGGGGAAACTCATCTATGTGAGTCACATCTCTTCTCCTCAGAATCCAGCAGGCAGGCATGAACAGTAGTAAGGCTACATATAAAGGCTTCAGAGAATTTCACACAAGCCTGTGTCTGGGAGGCACCTGCTAGGTGAGCTGACACCACCAGACTGTGAGTCAGCGGGCCTGGGTTAAATCCTGTGTGACCTTGAACAGGTCATTTGACCTCTCTGAGCCTCGGTACCATCATCTGCGAAATGGGAGCTAGTAATCATTGTAGCTTCAATGTATTTAGCACTTGCTGGGCCTGGCACAGCACTAGAAAATTCTAATCCAGTCCTCACGCTTTGTGAAGTGGTTACTGTTGGCCCCATTTCCTGAAGAGGAAACAAACACTTGGAGAAAATAAGTAACGTACTTGAAAATCACAACAGGATGCTGTGAGGCGTAGGCATTCAATAGATGCTCTTGAGAAATGCACCCAGGTCTGTAAATGACCTCTCGGGTATGTTGAGGCAAGTCAGGAGTGTGTACCAGCACAGACCTGCTTTCTTTCATCTCTTAAGTATGAACGTGTAATGATCTGGGGGGTCTGAAAGAATCATACCGTTTGTGTCCTGTGTGACCTTGGGCCGGCCACCAGCCTTCTCTGGGCCTTGTTCTTCATCTGTAGACTGCTGGGGTAGACCAGGTGTACCAGTGTGGCAGAGAATAAGTCTCAAACAGGAAGGAAGCTGCATAGGCCCTAAACCCCGCTGGCTGAGGGTCCAAGGAAAAGGGCTAGCCGTCTAGACCTGAGGTCATCTATTTTGCCTGCAGCTCTCACCCTGGCAAAGATTGACTTGTTGCCCACCCCCACCCGACTCAGGGGAGGCCTCGTAGGCCTCTCCAGCTGCCCCCTCTCCATCCGAGCACCTTCTTCGGGGAACCTTCCCTGGCCTTCAGGACAGTCGGTGTCAAAGGCTGCCCACGACACCGGCATCCATCTGCACGCGTCCAACCTCCTTCTGACCTTCCGCACATGATGATCAGCTATTAATTGGTCCTCGTATTTGTGCCACATTTTTCAATTACAAAGCACTTCCCCGGCCATTCATCTCTTTGAATAGTGATCCGAGCTGCTATTTACTGAGCACTTCCTGTGCACCAGGCCCTCTGTTTTCACCAGCCTCTCTCCACGCATCGTCTTGATTCAGAGTTTCACAACAATCCTGTGAGGTACAGGAGTCCACATTTATAGATGAGGAAACTGGTACTCCAGCACGCTTACGTATCTGGCCCCTGGTCACACAGGAATTTGAACCAAGCTCTTGGAAGAATCAGGGTCATCCCTAACCTAGACCTTCCAAAGCTGCCCTGGGCACCTGAATGACTGGGTCCTTGTTAAAACGCAGCTTCTGATCCTGTGGGTCTGGAGTGGGGCCCAAGGTTCGTTCTTCTTTCTTTCTTTCTTTCTTTCTTTCTTTCTTTCTTTCTTTCTTTCTTTGTTTATTTATTTTTGAGAAAGAGAGAGAGAGTGTATGTGAGCAGGAGAGGGACAGAGAGCGAAGGATACACAGAATCCAAAGCAGGCTCCAGGCTCTGAGCTGTCAGCACAGAGACTAATGTGAGGCTCAAATTCACGATCTGAACCATAAGATCATGACCTGAGCCCAAGTTGGACGCAGAACCGATTGAGCCATCCAGGCGCCCCATAAGAGAATCACACTGGATAACAATGCCCCGGGTCAGTGAACAATCTGAGACTGCTTTACAGTAGCCCCAGGCTGGCAAGCCTCAGTTTCCCTGTCTGTCAGATGGATGAAATAGCTTTTGGCTTATGGAGATGGAATGGGGACTGGATGATATAACACCTGTGAAATGCCTGGCACACAATAGGTGCTCAATAAATGCTGGCTCTTCTCCCTTGATAGGAGCTGGCATGGGTTTGGATACACAACAGATGCTCAATAAATCTATTGAGCCCAGCATTTTCCCCCAAAGCAGAGAATAAACTGCATTATGTTTCCCTTTGGAATGAAGCCAAACCCAATATTAATTTTTTTCTTGAACCGCAGAGTTCCAAAAAGAAATAAAAGCAAGTAGAGTGATTGCAGTATGAAGCAAGCCTCTGTAATTTCTGTAATTACAGAATGGGAGCAAGACAAAGCAGGAGTATGCACAGCGTCATGGGAGGGAGCGGGGGCCCCTACTCCCAGGCCTGTTGCTCCCCCCCCCTTGCCTTCCTCGCTCTTCATGGTGCCCCACTCGCTCTGAGTGGGTTCTGGGCCCACCCCCGGACCTGGACAATGGCAGCCCTGAGACACTGGCCTTGACCTTTTGGCCTCTGCCCAAGTCTCCACCCCATGCAGCCACCAGTCCCTCTGATGCAGTGGGACAGAGGGAGGATTGTCCAAGGCGGCTGCCACCCACTCCCCTCCCCCCAGCCTGCCATCTGTGCAGGGGGCTGCTGACAGCCAGTCTGCTAGCAAGGCCTGTAAGCCCCACCTCCAAAAGAGAAACCCGGTCAACTCCTCACCACCTCTGCCCTAGCTGCCACCATTCAAGTCACTGTCCTCTCTCCCTGGACTCTCAGCCTCTTAATGCACCCCCCCCCTGCTTCCCCCCCCCCCTTCTGCAGCCTCTTCTGGGCAGAGTGAGACTTTTAAATGTAAGTCAGATTTCCCCCACCACTTAAACCCTCTATTCTCTTCCATCCCGTTTAGAAGAAAATGTGAACTCCTTGCTGTGGTCTCTGAGACCTTGTGTGATCTGGCCCTTGCCTGCCTCTGACTAGTTCTGTTCCCTCCTGTACTGGACTGCAGCCAGCCCAGCCTCCATGCTGACTCTCAAACATGCCAAGCTTATTCCTGCCTCAGGGCCTTTGCACTTGCTGTTCCCCCTGTTTGAAATAATGTATCCTAGAGAGTCATATTTCTGGCTTCTAATGCAAACTGAAAAAAATTTTTGTTCAGGCCAAATAAAACAAGCCCAAGGGCCAACTTTGACCCATTTTGCCAGTTCTGATCTAGAGCTTCCAAACTACATTTTTTTTTCTTATAAAGCATTTCCTCACTCAGGGGTTGGCAGAGGTATTCTTTCTGCTTGGTTTGGCCCTGTTTTTAACGATGGCTTTGGGACTTGGTCTCAATGTGCACATCGAGGAAGGAACATTTTCATGGGAACGTGTTCATGGAAACATTTTCACCACTTTGCTGCCTTGAGTCTCTTTCTTTAACTCCTTCCCAGAGCCTCCCTGTGTGAGTCTTCTTCTCTAATACTAATCTGATCATATTATCACCCCCGTTGCATCCCTGCAACTGGCCCCTAAGTTCCTTAGCCTGGCTTTCAAGGTCCTTCACAAACTGACCTTCCTATCTTCAAACCTCCCTACTTCTGTTTCTCCACCTGGGATGCCCTTCCCTCTTTCTGACCCTGATGAACACCTATTCAGCCTTCAAAACCCAGTTCCAATGTCCCCTCATCTGGGATGCCTTCTCTGGTTGAATTAAATCATTCCTTCTAGGCCTACGGTGTCTTGTTCGTACACTCTTGCTGCACGTATCATAAGGTTTTATGATTGGCTGTAGACAGAGATATTTCTCCTTCTAGTCTGTGACCTTGTCAAGGTCAAGGACCTGGTCTTGTTAATGTTTGCAACCCAAGTGTCCGGCCCAGCTCCGTGTACACATTAGACCCTAGTAAACACTTACAACATGGAATCTTCCTGCTGGTCCCTGTTAGTTCACGGATTCAAACTCCGGTTCAAAATGCAAAGTGCTAGAAATGATTGTCCCATCCCTGTTTCAGCACCCAGCATATGCTGAGTAAGTACTTACTGAAGAAAGGAAGGAGTGAATGAGTAGGTGAGTGAAAGTGGAAAATGGATCACTTGCGGTCACACATTAACAGTGCCCTTTAGAATGTTAACTTCGGTGGAATTCAGCTAATGTGGGAGAGTATTAAGGAGGAACACGTAGCCAGATTCTTGGTCTGCGGAATATCGTCACCTGATGGGGAAGATCCAGAAGGCTCTGGGAGTGGGCCTTGGAAAAATGTCCCAAATCACAAGGTGGTGAGAGGCATTCCTATTACCCACTGCGTCGGCAGGTGGAGGAGGGCTGCAGAATGGCACTGTACAGGCTGGTGAAGAGATGCCCGGTCTCACGGCGGTGGGTCCACAGAGCCATCTCGACACTGAGCAGCCCCTGGCGGCAAAGCGCAGGAACCTGTTTCGGGAAAGGGGAAATAGCAACTGGCTAGAAGGTTGGCTCCTGCTTCAGAGAGCATTACGTTTCTAGAAAGACAGCCAGATTCCTCTGCTGTGAACTTGAACATGCCTGTGCTTTCCATGTGCCGTTTTTCGGAGAAAGGGAGCGACAGGTTAACCAGCTGGTGTCAGGAATGAAAATTGGCAAGAAGCTATTCTTGGGGGGTATTAGCGGGGCCGCTTCTGAATGTGCTGTCTGTAAGCATCGGGCCCTAGGCTTTTTAATGAACAGGGGCCCTTTGATCATTTTCCTGCCATCTACTAGATGCTTTGGACTGTCTTTTTCTTGCCAGACTTGACTTATTACAGAACAGTTCTTTATTTTATTAACTGACCACACAAACGTACCACTCCCAGCTTCGACTGGCCCAAGGTGATCAGCTACACCACTCCTAAGTTGGTATACAGAGAACCCAAAGCATGGAGATTTGAAATTTTCATTAGCTAGTTTCCCCCCTGGAGGCTAAAAGGACTATTTCCATCGGTCTGAAAATGCTGAAAGTCTGTGAAGGACCAGATGATATGCCCTCAATAAATGTTAGCTGCTCTTAGTAGTGGTATTGCCATCGTCACTACCACGATGGCCTTCTGGGAAGCTGTGACACCTAGATTTGGAACCACAATCCGCACACATACAGAAATAATCACAGTGATGATGAGGGCTGAGGTTTCCTAAGCACTCACTCTGAGCTAGGTATTCCTTCCCCTGCTCTACATGCATGATCTCATGTAACCCTTCACCGCCCCATTTTACAGATGAGGATCAAAAAGGGGGTGGAACTTGCCCAGCGTTAGTAAACGTGAAGGGGAGCCGAGGTCTCTGATGTAGCCCCAGGGCCGTCTGTCCCACTGCCTTGCAAGCCAGAGGGCCTTCTCCATGGGGATCCCCAAAGAAGCACCAGTTACATCAGTTCGTGGCCTTATATTGTTACCTTCATATTTTGCACGTCTTCTAAAAGGAAGGCTGCACACGCAGAGATGTGGCTCTTCAGAGGGCAGTTACAGGCATCTGGCTAAATCTTTCTCATATTCTGAAGATAGCATGTATGCCTCTCTCATGCTGAGCTCTTCAAGC
This sequence comes from Panthera uncia, assembly GCF_023721935.1. Lineage (NCBI taxonomy): Eukaryota > Metazoa > Chordata > Mammalia > Carnivora > Felidae > Panthera > Panthera uncia. Next base: position 50,446,377 of record NC_064816.1, read on the forward strand.
AGCCGTGGACTCTGATCTCTCTGGCCTTTGCACGAGGTGTTGCTAAATGTACTCATGGAGAGGGTGGTGGAATAAACCGCCCGGTGAACCAGAACTCTGCTTCCTCCTGACCTTCCACCTTTCCTATGTGTCGATGTTGAATGATTTCTTCAAAGGACATACACACCGTGTTTCCCCCTTAAACACACCCTGCCATCTCCCCTGCTTGCTGGGAGTAGGACAGAGGGGCACCTGTCTGCCTGCCTGCCTGTCTGTCTGTCACTCTGTCTGTCTCTCTCCCTGAGTGGTGTGGGGCAGTCTGAGGCCCCAGTGCACAGCACAGTAAATTTTAGTTTGGTTTGATTCTCTGTGGATAATCAACAAATGTATCCAGAGTGGAGGCCAGAAGTTGTTGTTCCCGTAGGCTACAGAGAACTTGGTCAAGTGGTAAGGGAGCAGAGATTCAAGACTTTAGCAGGAATCCTCTGAGTCAATGGGAGCAAACAGGAAATTTATGTTACCACTATGGGGATGCTTTCTTTGTAACCTCTAAACACAGGTATGTAACCCAGTCTTAAGAAAGCCTGGAATGGCAGACACAAATGCTTCCAAGATTCTCTCTCCATCTTTTTTTTTTCTTTAGTTTATTTCTTTATTTTTAGAGAGAGAATGGGTGGGGGAGGGGCAGAGAGAGAGAGAGAATCCCCAGCAGGTCTGCGCTGTCAATACAGAGCCTGATGTAGGACTCGAGCCCACGAATTGTGAGATCATGACCTGAGCCCAAGTCAAGAGTCAGACACTTAACCGACTGAGCCACGCAGGTACTACTCTTTCTCCGTCTTTGGACCTCTGATTTCCTTCTTTCTCAGCAGATCAGCTTTCTCCGCTACTCTGAGTATAGATGGGAGAGGCTGGTCTTCTTTCTCAGTCTCATGCCAAATTCCCAGGCAAGGAGCTTTGATTGACTAGCCAGAGTCAGGTGATCAGCCCTGGTCCAAGGTGATTGGATCCTTTTGGACAAACATGGTGGCTGGAGCCCACAAGCGTAGGTCATGGGGACAGTAAAGGGCATCACTGCTTTGATAGTGAATGGCTAACTGCCCCCCCCAACAAAAGGGGTTCCATTTTAGCCTCCCCTTTTCCTGATGCTGCTCTCTCTCTTGCATATCCCAAGACTTCCTGGTAGACTACAGAATGAGCTACCATCCCTGACAATGGGAGGTCACCCTACCTGAGTCTGGAGTTCCTTCTGATGGCGCCAGGCCCACGTCAGGAGCTAGATGGGCATCTGAGACAAGGCTGTGGGTCATCCTTGAGAACAAGAAACAGGGTTGGCAGTAAAGTTTCGATGGCCTGAAGGTGAACTCTGGTTCACCTCTGGCTTTCTGTGAACTCTAGGAAGAGACAATGGTGTTTGGTAATGAGGACTGCGCGTGAGGGGCCGTCAGGTGGGTGCACAGCCCCCAGGGTCCCCCCAGCGGGGCAGCGCTGAGGGAGGAGGCCGCACATTGCTTTGGCTCGCCTCCTACATCTCAGACCTCAGACCAGTGCTTCACACATTCCTGTGAGCCCTGGGGATTCCATACATTTATTCTGCATGATTTTATTAATTTAAAAATGTCTTATAGAAACTTAGAAATGTATGGTAATTTTTGGCAGAAATTTAGAAATAATGCTAAAAATCCAGAAAAGCACACACAAAAAAAAGGAAATAAAAATGACTCTTATAAACTAATCACTGTGAATACCTTAGGATATATCCCTTGGGTTTTGGAGGGTTTTTTTTTAATGAACAGATTTGGGGGTGGGGAGTGGGCAAAATTAGGATCATACTAAATGAACTATTTTGAGGTCTGCTTCTTTCACTCCATAAAACAAGGTACCGTCTCTCGTGTTCTTAAGGTGGTCTTTTACAACATTTCTGCATGTTTGGTTGGAGGATGGAGAAAAATCTCAGCTGGGTTCGCTGGCTCCCAGTTGGGCCCTGAGGAGCTGCGTCCTCTCTGTCGCCTTCTCTTTTCCTTCTCATAAAATGATGGAGTGACATCCTTGCCTTGCCCTCAAGGCAAGGTCCTGAGATGGCAGCAGGCCCCTTCCAGCATGTTCCCAGTGCCCCGTGGCCAGCACCACACTGCATGGACTCACGTGGTCACCCGGCGGGGGCGCTCAGAGAGAGGCTTCCTGCACCCCTGCCGCTCTCCCCCCAGGGCTGCCCATTAGCCACTGCCTGCCAGCTCACCAGGGTCCCTCCTCATGTCTGCTTTTCAGGATCCCACCCAGGGGCTGCAGAGGGCACTGCTCTGGAGCTGACGCACCACTGAAAATCATCAGGTAACATCTGTAACCAAAATCATTACAACCATTTGTGGAGTTCTCTCTGTAAACCAGTCAGGTGAAAAGTACTCTTACAGCTATTAAAGCTTAGTTTTGCCACCCTTCTACAGGCTAGATAAGATTACTCCCATTATATAGATGAAGAAACTGAGGCTAGAGCAATAAAAAACAGTGCTTAGGGTCACTCAGCTTGTAAAAGGCAGACTGGAGATTTGAATCCAGGATGGGACCGAGCCCAACGTCATACACCGTCCTCTACCCCACGCTGCCTCTGGAACTAAAGAGGTAAGGAGAGTGCAGGGTGTAGGTGGGATATATCTTGGGTCAGAGAGGTCATGTAAACTAGTGGTCCTTCTTCAACTGATGGCTGGGACTGGCTCCCAGCATAAGAATCTCCTTTTGCAGAATTTGTTAAATGTATGGATTCAGGATGCATCTCCTTGAGATTCTGATGTGGGACATCTGGCGTGTGACCTGGGAATCTGCATCGTTACAGAGTTTCGCAAAGAACTTGGAAGCGTGGCCAGGCTTGGGGTTGCTGAGAAAATAGTAACAAGTCCCCACCATTTGCCAGGTGCAGGGTCCTCATTGAATAAGCAAAGAACAACCGCCCGATGAAGGACATACTATTATCATAACTCAATTTTTTAATATATTTTTAAATTTATTTTTTAACTTACATCCAAGTTAGTTAGCATATAGTGCAACAATGATTTCAGGAGTAGATTCCTTAATGCCCCTTACCCATTTAGCCCCTGCCCCCTCCCACAACCCCTCCAGTAACCCTCAGTTTGTTCTGTGTATTTAAGAGTCTCTTATGTTTTTGTCCCCCTCCCTGTTTTTATATTATTTTTGCTTCCCTTCTCTTATGTTCATCTGTTTTGTATCATAAAGTCCTCATATGAGTGAAGTCATAGGGTATTTGTCTTTCTCTGACTGATTTCACTTAGCATAATACTCTCCAGTTCCATCCACGTAGTTGCAAATGGCAAGATTTCATTCTTTTTGATTGCCGAGTAATACTCCATTGTGTGTGTTCTTTATTTATCCATTTATCCGTAGATGGACATTTGGGCTCTTTCTATACTTTGGCTATTGTTGATGGCACTGCTATAAACATTGGGGTGCATATCATAACTCAGTTTAAAAGATCAGGAGAGCAGGGCCTAGAGAGGTTAAAAAATATTCTCAAAGTCACACAGCTCAAATGTGAAAGAGGACTGTGATGATGAGAGTCTGTGCTTGTATACCGCCTTCACTCACCACCTGTACTGGGTCACCTCCCTGTTCCAGCCCATGATTAAGCCCCACCATTACATTGGTCATGGTTACTATGACCTCAGGGAATGAGAAATCTAGTTGTACCCCACGAGGCAAAGATGAGGAACACTTAATATTTCTGTCTGAATATTTGGTCTCCTCGGTTTTCTTTTCTGAGCAAGACCCATGATGAGGGCATGTGACGCAGATGCAGGTTTGACATTAGCTCAGGAGCTATGAAGACACCACATCCCCACGCACAAGTCTAGAAACAAAGGGTACTGCCCTTCCTCTAGGAGAAAGAGGGCTTATGAGAGAGCCTTCTCCAGCTCCTAGGTTGTTTGGGGTTATTTTATTTTTGTAATTTTGGGGCAACTCCAGGATCTTGCCACCCTTCTGTGCCTATCACCCCACCCCTCTCTTCTCCCAGGGTGACCTTGAGCCGCAAAACTGCTGTCCGCGTGGACCGGGGCCGACATCGCACGTCCATCTGCCAGGACCTCTGTGTCCAAACTCCGAGACATGGCGACCAATGGCAGCAAGGTGGCCGATGGGCAGATCTCCACGGAGGTCAGCGAGGCCCCTGTGGCCAATGACAAGCCCAAAACTCTGGTGGTCAAGGTGCAGAAGAAGGCAGCGGACCTTCCAGACCGGGACACGTGGAAGGGCCGCTTTGACTTCCTCATGTCCTGTGTGGGCTATGCCATCGGCCTGGGCAACGTCTGGAGATTCCCCTATCTCTGCGGCAAAAACGGAGGTGGTAGGTGCTGGCCTGGCAACCTCCCAGCCGGGGCTGGACCCCTTGGAGAGTGTCACACTTGGGCGTTTTCTGGGGCAAACTCAGGGGAAGGGGTCCCCTAAAGACTCCAAAGGGTGTACCAGGCCCCATTTCCTGTTTCTTGTCCCTTAACCAAAAGATTCCCAAAAGGACAAGTGTCCTTTGTTAACACCACCAAAAAGTTCACCTCTTCATTTTGCAAAGAACGGGGGACATAGTTTGAGCAAAGGACATCCTTGGACCTCAGTTTGGCTGTGGGTGCTGCTATTGAGGCAGAGGGTAAGGATATCATGGCCGGGACCCGAAAATGCCCTGCCGTGATGCTCCCTCTGACCGGGGCTTCTCCAAAGCCTTGGGGTCACGAGCGTCTCTCTTCTCAACCCCACAGGGGCCTTCCTGATCCCCTACTTCCTGACCCTTATCTTTGCGGGGGTCCCTCTCTTCCTGCTGGAGTGCTCCCTGGGCCAATACACATCCATCGGGGGCCTGGGGGTGTGGAAGCTGGCCCCCATGTTCAAGGGTAAGTCTGCAGAGTGGGGGGCCATGTGCTGGTGCTCCTGCCCACAGAACTATGGTGAAACCAGGCCCTTCCCGGCACTTCCATCCCCACTGGAGAGGGGGACCTGCTCGGTTCGCTTCTGAGCAGAGTGGAGCCCTCACAAGGAGCTAGGTGATAGATGGTGGCATTGACTATAATCTAGGGTGAGGGAGGTGGACAGGAGTGCCCAGTGCAGAGCCCCCCCCCCCCGACCAGCCTGCTGTCCTGTGAATTTATTTCCCTAGCCAGGGCTGGTGCAATTTTCTTTGCTTCCTTACTCAGTGCCTGACACTCAGATAGATATGTGGAGAAGCATTCTTGCCTGGCAAGCTCAGACTCCTGCCCCACCTGCAACCAGCCAGTGCTGGGCCGCAGACCCAAGTTCCCACTTGCCAGATGTGTGTGACCTTAGCTAAGTTCCTGCCTCTCTCTTAGCCTCAGTGCCTCAATAACACCTGTCTCCAAGGGCCAGTGAGCTGGTGGGCATCATGGAAAATGATAAGAATGGCACTCACTGGACAGTTATAATTTTTTTTAATGTTTATTTATTTTTGAGAGAGACAGAGACAGAATGCGAGTGGGTTAGGGGCAGAGAGAGGGAGACACAGAGTCCGAAGCAGGGTCCAGGCTCTGAGCCGGCAGCACAGAGCCTGATGCAGGGGTTAAACTCACAGACCGTGAGATCATGACCTGAGCCGAAGTCAGACGCTCAACCAACTGAGCCACCCAGGCGCCCCATGTAATTATTCTATGAAATGTCATGCTGGTGTGTCCACTCCCAGGTGTGGGCCTTGCTGCTGCTGTGTTGTCGTTCTGGCTGAACATCTACTACATCGTGATCATCTCCTGGGCCATCTACTACCTGTACAATTCCTTCACCACAGTGAGTGGACTCTTGCACCGCCCCCTCCAGAAGGAGCCAGACCCAGAGCCTGCTCTCTGTCTGCTGGGACTACCTTTCTGCTCACAGTGCTGTTCCTTGGGTGGAGGGTGTGGTTTATGTTCAGTGGTCCCTGTCTCCCTGCAAGTTGTAGCACCATGAACCAACAGCTGCTCTGGGCCAGCCACTGAGCCAGGTGCTTCATGGGGGCTAACATCTACTCCTCTTGACACCCTTCTTTTTTTTTTTTTTTAACGTTTATTTATTTTTGAGACAGAGAGAGACAGAGCATGAACGGGGGAGGGGCAGAGAGAGAGGGAGACACAGAATTGGAAGCAGGCTCCAGGCTCTGAGCCATCAGCCCAGAGCCCGACGCGGGGCTCGAACTCACGGACCGTGAGATCGTGACCTGAGCCGAAGTTGGACGCTTAACTGACTGAGCCACCCAGGCGCCCCTTGACACCCTTCTTAAGGTGGCTTTTGTTAGCTCATTTCATACAGACCCAGACTTCCTTGGTTCCAATCCTGACCCCAGGATATACCAGCTGTGCAACTTCGAGAAAGAAACTTAACCTCTCTGAGCCACAGTGCTCATTTATACAATGAAGGTAGAAAGGAAACCTGCCTCATAGAGTTGTTGTGAGGATTAAGGAGTAAATATGTGCAAAAGGCTTAGGATTATACCTCACAAAGAACAAGTACAGTAAAGTGTTCACTGTTAACATCAGTGTGCAGAGGGTCAAACAGGCGAGATCTCTTACTCAAGGTCACATAGCTAGGAAGCGGCCCCCAGATGAACACACAAGATATTGTGGTGCCGCTCAGAAAGCTGGTTTTCAAAGGGATATGATCAAGGTTCAAGTTTCAGCTCTGACACTTAGGAGCTGTGCGATCTCGAACAAGTTGCTGCCCCTCTCTGATCTCTAAAATGGGGATCTCAACATGACCTGCACCTGAGAGCTGTTGAAGAGGGGAGGCGAGGTAATGGATGGCTATGAGGAGGCTCGGGGGACTGTGAGGATGGACAAGGTACGCTGGGACCACTGTTGCCATCCCCTGGGGGCTCAGTTGTGTTTGTCCATGCCCCTGTGCCTTTGCAGACGCTGCCATGGAAACAGTGTGACAACCCCTGGAACACAGACCGTTGCTTCTCCAACTACAGTGTCGTCAACACCACCAACATGACCAGCGCCGTGGTAGAGTTCTGGGAGTAAGTGTGGGGCCATCGGTGACAGGGGTGCCTATCAGCCAGGGCCAGCAGGAGACAGAGGCACCCTCAAAAGGGTGATGGGAGCTGATGATGTGTGCAGGGCTGAGGGGGAAGCGAGGGAGAGTGAAGTCCCTTTCTCCCTCCTAGAGAGCTGGGCCATGGAAAGGGCCACTAGTTACAAACTAGGGAGAATGAATTGCTTCAGTACAGAGAATGAATTCCTGCCTTCTCTCTCCTCCTGACCAGTGGCTCCTGCCATTGGTCAAACCTAGCTAGAAGCCAGAGGACAAGGGAGCCAGCCATATAGGCATAGCAGCCAGCCTCCTGGGGCACAGAACAGAATGGACAAGGGTGAAGAGTGAGCCCCCGGAAGGGAGTAACCAGCACAGGACAAGGAGAATTGCCAGGAGAGGCCAACAAAATCCCAGCTCATCCTGAAAACCAGTCCAGTCTACTTAGAATCCCAGAGTTGTTTGGACTAAAGGCACACATGCACACACACACACACATGCACACACACACACACACACATACACGCACACATACACACACGGTACATACTGAAGGCCGTGCTGATTGTATCTTCAGGAGAGCACATCATAGATTGTGTGTTGGGATATTGATTTTACTAAAAGGGGCCTTGGGATCCAAATCTCTTTGGCATGAAGGAGGCATTTGTGTTGGGTAGCTTGAAAGGGTCTGGGAGCACTCTGGAAGTTTCCACAGCACCTTAGATAAGCTGCCAGGAGGAACTGTTCTCAGGAGGTGTCAGAACACGTGATGCTAGTCTTTGTGCAGAAATGTCCTTGGCTAGGTTGGTCTCCTTACAAATAAAATTAGATTCTTTGGCTTCTGCTTCTTTCCAGCATCTGCCACATACCCATTCCGGACTGCATTCAGCCATTTATTCAGTAAACATTTCTTGAGTGCTTACTGTGTGCAGTGTGGTTAGAGGCATGGCAAACATAAGCAAACAGGCAGTCGTAACACCAGATGAGCAAGGCTAAGAGGGGGGGATGCACGGGAGGCTAGAGGTGCCCCAAGTTGGTACCTGGACCAGCCCAGGTGAGGAGTGACATCTAAGGATGAAAACCACATAGGAAGGACAGGTGTCAGCAGGAGGAAGAGAATGCATGAAGGCTTGGAGGCAGGTGAGCGCAAGCCAGGCACAGGTGAGGGGATGGGAGTCGTCCAGGCTGATGAGCATTTGAGGGGCTTCAGGGAGGGCTGAGACTGGAGAGAAAAGTAGGGCCAGCCCAGAAGGGCCTTGCAAGGTCAGCCTGGGAGAGGCTGGGCTTCATGCTGAGGAAGTAAAGAGCTATTCACTGTAGGGTTTTAAGCAGGTGAGTGATACGATCAGATGTACCACTTAGAAGGGCCTCTGGGGCTAGAAGGGAGTGGGGACAGAGCAAAAATGAAGGTGAGGGTCTAGCTAGGAGGGCACTGCAGCCATGGTGAGCAATAAGGGTGGCCAGACTAAGGTTCCGGCAGGTCCCTTGAGCAAATAGCACACTCTCTGCCAATTAGTATAATGGACCCCACGGTCTCCAGCCAGCTCCTGGATCTCAGTGACCACAGATGTCAGCACAGTCCCAGTGGAGGATGTCATCTGTGTTCAGTCCCTGGGTACCCCCAGGTCACTCCAGCTCCCACGTGACTTTCTGCTCTCTCCACTGTTCCACCAGGCGGAATATGCATCAGATGACAGACGGGCTAGATAAGCCAGGTCAGATCCGCTGGCCTCTGGCCATCACCCTGGCCATCGCCTGGATCCTTGTGTATTTCTGTATCTGGAAGGGTGTTGGCTGGACTGGAAAGGTAAGGCCTGTGCACAGTGGGGACCAGAAGGGGACAGATCTACAAGGGGATTTCTGCTCTGGGCAAGGAGTCTGCACCTCAAGGAATCCCGTCGAACCTGGAGTGAAGCAGTTCTTTTCATCTCCCTCTGCCTTGGTTTCCTTTCCTGTAAAATGGGAATAATAACACTACCTACCTTCTGGGCAGCTCTGAGGATTACATACCACAATGCAAGTCAGACAGTTACACAGAGCCATGACAAAACACGTGGTAAACTTTGCTCAAGGACCATTGAACAAACTGTCCCCGCACATCTCCACTGAGCCAGGCCTTGTAGGGTGATCCAGAGATGAATATTCCACATCCCAGCCTTTGAGGAGCATCAGAAATGGATCAATGAATGGTTAAATACTCAGGCCCTGTTCTGGAACAGTCCTGAGTTTAGATCCCAACTTCCCTGTTTACTTGGCTAGGTGACCTTAGACAGGTCACTGCTCTGAAACTCCATTTCCTTCTTTAAAAAATGGGGCTTATCTGTTGGTTTGTCATGAAAATCAAATGGGATGATGATTTTGTAAAGCTCTCAGCTAGCGAGAGGAATTGTACTTGTTTTGTTTTTGTTATTGGCAAGGGCAGAGCAGGTCAAGCTTGGAGGGGCGGGGAGGTCCATCCTGGGGACATCTGGGGAGCTCACCAATCAAGTTAGGGGTAAGGGACTGGCCTCACTCCCATTCCTTTCTCCTTAAAGCCCCACCCCAGGAGTCCAGGGACAGAAGATGGCTCAGCCTGTCACTGGCCCTAGCCTGAAGGGAACTTAGAGGAGACCTGTCTGAGTTCTTATAGCAAGTAAGGGAGAGAAGGGATTTGAACTGAATCAGGCAAGAGCAGGGAGGTCCAGACTACCTAAGCTGATGTGAGAAAAACAGAACCTTAACAAATTCCATGCTTGGGCATGAGTGCAGGTGATGAAAAACTCACCAATTCCAGTCTGGTGGGACCTTTGGACCTACCAGTTCTCAGTTCCAAATCCAGTGTCAAAACCTCTCGAATGTGTCCTTAGACTAGGCAGTCAGGAGGAGGGCACAGGTGTCTCCCATCCCGATTTTAAGAAACAGAAGAATGTAGGGGCTAAAGGCACTGGAAGAAATAGAGCTCAGCTTGAATCTCAGGCCCCTGATTCCTAGCTGTGTGTGCTCGGGCAATCTATTTCACCTCTCTGTGCCTCAGTCTCCTCATCTGTTAAATGGATACAATAATAGTACCTTACAGGGTTGTCATAAAGACTGAGGAGAATAATCTATGCAGAATATGTAGCATATGCCTAGCCACCATATACCATATACCATGTAGACAATCCATGATATCAGTTATCTTTTGAGTGAGTCATCCAATCCATCAGTAAACACTTATTAAGCACCTAGTGTATACCTGACTCCATTCTGAACATGGAAGACAGATTAAAGTGTAAGACCTAGGCAATATATATTAAGCATGTTGTATGTCCTCTGAGTAGGCAGGTTGATTGTATCCATTTTCCAGACAGGAAAATTCTTGGTTCAGAGAGGATAAGAAATTGATCCAACGTCACACAGCTTATAGGTGCTGCAGATGTTTCAAATTCCTTTTTCCTAATTCCGAGTACAGTGGTGTTTCTAGTGGATTATGGCTGCCTTTCCTAACCCTGAAGAATCTCAGATCCATTGAGGGAAATGAAACTATGAAATACAAGGGTTATTGAATTTGAAAACTGCTCTTTCACAACAGCGGACAAAGAAGTGTAATCTCAGACAATGACATCAGTCTTTTGATTATCAATTTGGCAAAAAAAAAAACCCACATACTTTTTAATGATTATACTCAGTGCTGGCACCTTTGTGGGGAAGGTACGCTCTGAAATGCTGGACAAAGTTCGGTTTCTGGAAGGTAATTGAGCAATATGGATCACAAGCCATTGAGAAATTTATCCCTTTTTAGTCAATAATTCTACTTCTACAAAATTTTCCCAAGAGTGGTATAATAATTTTCTGGACAAGGTTTTATATATAGGGGTGTCCAATGTTGTATTAGTGACATTCATATAAAATGCATAAAAAAGTTAGTGACATTCACATAAATGGATAACAGTAGGGGAAACTTTAAAAAGGATGGTAGAGCCTTCTGAGGGACTATTCTGCATAATTAAAGATCGCATTTTTAAGAGACAATAAAGCAATTTTTAGTAAACAAAGAAATAAAGTTGTATGTACTGTGTTTTTGAATTTTAAACATGTTAAATGAAGATGCAAGTACATAATTTGAGCATCACTTCGTAAGAAAATGTGATCATATATGCAAAGCAAATTCTCAAAAGATGAACATTAAAATGTTCACCCCCATGCTTTTATGTACTAGGCATTTATTGAGTGTTTCTTATATACCATGGGCCGTTCTAGGCACTGGGAAAACAGAACTGAACAAGACAAGTCCTCTCCTTCATGTAACTTAAATTCTAGGAGCTGTTGAAGGGAAATTTGTGTGTGTGTGTGTGTGTGTGTGTGTGTGTGTGTAAAATTTTCCTGACACCATATTGTACTTGAACAATTTAGACAAAAGTCAAAAAATAAAGGAGGGGTCGAGGGAAGGAAACTCCAGGTGCTGAGCTGGTTGGTTCATACTCCAAGGAGAGGCTTCAGAAAAGTGGACAAACACAGCCAGTTAGGAATCCAGGAAGGCTTCCTGGAGGAAGATGAACTGGAAGTAAGCCCACGGCCACAGGAGATACTGATGTAGGTGAAGTGGGGGGAGGGGAAGAATGGGCGCGCTGGAGTGGGGGTGACGACCTCGTTGCCAACTCTTCTCCCAGGTGGTTTACTTCTCCGCCACCTATCCGTACATCATGCTGATCATCCTGTTCTTCCGTGGAGTTACGCTGCCCGGGGCCAAGGAGGGCATCCTCTTCTACATCACGCCCAACTTCCGCAAGCTGTCCGACTCTGAGGTGAGTGCCTTCCCAGGGCCCCGCCCCTCTGGCCGGGTGAAGGGCCCACCTGAGTCCTGAGCCACCGTTTACCAGCTTTAGGAAAAGTTCCTGTACCTCTCTATCCCTCATGGAAACCAAGATGGTTGCCAGGTAGAGCTGGTTACCACGTGTAAAAGGCCATGGGGCACTGTGGCAATGATTATAATTTTGACTAGTTTTTGATCATCCACTTATAGGTGTGGCTGGATGCGGCAACCCAGATCTTCTTCTCCTATGGACTGGGCCTGGGATCCCTGATCGCTCTCGGGAGCTATAACTCCTTCCACAACAATGTCTACAGGTGCGGGAGCCCAAGAGCCCCTTCCTTCCCGGCCACGCCTCTCTAAGGTCAAGCCTGCACGTGACCACGCCCCCGTACAGACTACACCCCCTGGCCTATCTCTACTTTCAGCTCCACTCCTCTCTAAGCCGATTCCTTTGTGGCCACTCCTTCCTCTTCCACCCCTTCCCTGGGATGGGGTGGGGGCACCTGCCCTGTGGCCCTTCTCCCAGGCATCCTTTTCTGCCCCTGCCCCTCAGCCCTCAGCCCTCCTAACCACTGCTCCTAGCTCGCCTCCTGACCAGCCCCACCCTCACTGACTCCGCCCTTTCCTCTCTGCAGGGACTCCATCATTGTCTGCTGTATCAATTCGTGCACCAGCATGTTCGCAGGATTTGTCATCTTTTCCATCGTGGGCTTCATGGCCCATGTCACCAAGAGGTCCATTGCTGATGTGGCGGCCTCAGGTTCGGGCCGCCCACTGGAGGGCACGGGCTCCTGGGGTGGGAGGGGATAACGCGCGGCATCTGTGGCCATCGTCAACATCACCAGCAGCAGCCTGGGGACAAGCCTTCGGGCAGAGGGAAGAGCCAGTACACAGGCCTGGAGACAGGGATGAGTGTGGTGTGTGGGCTCCCTGGCATTGAGCATCACTATGTGCCAGGCAGGGCACGGAGCATTTTAGTTGGAACGCCTCTCTGAAACTTTCCAACACGACGGAGTGGACACTTTTGTTATCCCATTTACTAGGTGAGGAAACTGAGGCTCATGGACCACGTTCTCCAGCTAGAAAAGTGGTGGAATTGGAATTGAACATCCACCTAGCCGATCAAGAACCCTGGGCTCTTAATCCCGTGACCATACTGGCTCTTCCAAGCACAATGCTGCCTTTTGCAGGGAGGAGACAGACTCTTTCTTGCCCCCTGGGATATAAACCTTGTTCCAACTCAGACATGCTCACCACCCTGACACAAAGTGCCTGAATCTTTGCTTTTGTCCCACTGCCAAACACGTCCTCACCAAGCAGGCTGTACCCACTCTGTTCACCACACAGTCATCAGTGCTGCAGGGTCCCAGGAGAACCCCAGGCAACCCTCACCTCCCTACTCACCCAAGAAAGCAGTGAGATGAGGGCCCCACTGTGTACACAACAGAGGCCCTGAGGCTCAGGGAGGCATCTTCTCAATCATGGAGAACTGGGCTGGTCATGTGGAAAGGAACTTTCTCCACTGATGTCATCTTCCCTCCAATGGCCAGCTCGTTTCTCTGGGACTCCCCAGCCGCCACCCCCCTTTCCTGAGCCAGACCCAGGGAGGATACAGTTTCTTTCCTTCTCCTTCTAAGGTTTCCCCTGATCTCTTGACTACCCCCTACCCAGACGCTCAAACACAATATTGATCTCTTTAAGCCTTCTCCTTCCCTGTGCTCCCCAAAGGTACCACCGTCCAGGAGCCAGGACAGCCCCAGCATCATTCTGGACCCTTCCTTCACCTTCACTCCACAAACCAGCCAATACCAGGACCTGCCCTTTCCACCTCCTCACTATCTCTCCATCGGGTCATCTCTCTGCACCCGCACTGTCCCCACTGCTGGTCAAGCCACCAAAGTCCCTCATTTCACCTCACTGGCACCCTGGCCTCCAGACATAACCCTACTCCCTCCCCTGCCCACACGCACTCTGTATCCTCATCTAGGAAAAGGGGGGCTGACGACACTCACCCAAAAGTTTACTCTGAAGATGAAATGCAATAAAACTCAGAACGTGGGTAGTGTGCTGGGTATGCTGTAGGGGCTCAGTACCTTTTTTTTGTTTTATTTTTTACCCTTCACTCCACAGGCCCTGGCTTGGCATTCCTGGCATACCCGGAGGCAGTGACCCAGCTGCCCATCTCTCCCCTCTGGGCCATCCTCTTCTTCTCAATGCTGCTGATGCTGGGCATTGACAGCCAGGTGAGGATGGCCTCCCTGGCACTTTGAAGAGCCCCCAGCCAGCTTTGTGGGTCTGGGAATAAGCAGGGAGAGGAGGCCATTGTCTCAGGCCCCCAGGAAGATGGTCAAGAGTTTCAGACCCCTAGCCTGTTCCACCACATGAGACTTCAGGGATCAGCTCATCCACTTTCCCCATTTTCCAGATGGGGAAACTGATGTCCAGAGGGAAAGGACCCCGGCGAGTTCCCTGGACTGATGTCCAGAGGGAAGGGTCACAAAGAGAGGCAGAGGCAGAATCAGGCCTGGATCCTGGGGCCCTCCTAGCCCTGCTATCCCGACATTGCCGGACCCCTTGGGTCTTGCCCCAGAGAGTCAGGCTTTGGGTGGGTTGGGGCTGGGGTCCGCTGCATGTGGCTGACCTTTGACCCCCTTGAAGTTCTGCACCGTGGAGGGCTTTATCACGGCCCTGGTGGACGAGTATCCCAGACTTCTCCGCAACCGCAGGGAGCTCTTCATTGCTGCCGTCTGCATCGTGTCCTACCTGATTGGCCTCTCTAACATCACCCAGGTGAGCTCACTGGGCACGTGGCTCTCCTCTGGTGCAGCCACTTCCAGGTCCTCTCCACCCCAACCTTGTACTATGTCACCCTTCGTCTTTTCGTTGAGCACCATCTCTGTTCCAAGCCCTGTACACACAGCAGTGGGTCAGACAGGGTCCCCGCCCTTAGGGTGGGATGGTGGGAAACACACACACTGAGTTAGAAATGATAAGACACAGCTAGAGAATACAGCCCGTACCCCAGCCAGGGGCACCCAGGACTGCTTCCTGGAGGAAGGGATACAGAGACTGTGTTTTTAAAAACTCACAAAAATTAACTGGAGAGTCGAGCTCGAGTTGAGCCTTTGACATCAATACTGTCTCTTCTTCTTGTTCCCACTTTTCTTTTTTCTATCGATATTAATGAGCACTCCTGTCTGCATTCAAGGCCCTCCTGGTCTAGTCAGAAGGCATACATATAGCTGATGAATTGTACAATAAATATAAATGACCCTAAAGCCATGAGCTCAGCCCTGTGGGTCTGCTTTATGATTGGCAAAACTACCCCTGGATTCAAATATAGCTCATTCCCAGAATATTGTTCATTTATTCCTTTATTCCTCCATAGTTGTTAAACATTCACCGTGGGCCTAGCAGGACACTGGAGATTCAACAGTTAACATGACAGACACAGTATCTGCTCTCTTGGGGCTTACACTTGGGTGGGCAAGACTGACATACAAATTAGATCATTTCAGAGAGTGTTTAGTGCCCCCCCCCCAAAAAGGGCAGTGGGACAGGGAATGACCAGTGAGAGTGGGAGGGATGCTACCTCAGACAGAGTCAGGAGAGGGCCCTCTGAGGAAGTGGCAGTTGAGCTGAAACTCAAATGATAAGGAAGAGACAGCCAGGGGAAGATCGAGCTGGGGGAATAAAGCATAGCAGGTGCTAAGGTCCTGAGGTGGGCATGGGCTTGGTAAGTTTGAGGAGCAGAGGGAGTGAGGGGACAGATGTTGGGGATGCAGAACCACATCATGCAGGACCTTGCTGTCCAAAGCCATTTGTATTTTGTATTGTACTGCATTGCATTGCAATGTATTGTATTGTATTGTATTGTATTGTATTGTATTGTATTTTAATCTCTCAACTTTTGATGTGTTATATTTATGTCTTGTGTAATCCATGGAAGTTTTTAAGCAGGGAAGAGGCACAACTGATTTAACTTTGTGGAGAGCTGGCTCTAATGACCAGCTCCTCTCTCAGTCCTCCAGCATTCCCAGGAATGGGATGTTTTTCTTCCCCAGACATTTTCTTCCCAATTCCCAGGGAGGCAGTGATCACCTCCTCTCACAGTCACTGGGCCCTCGATGCTTCTTTCAATCTTCCCTTAAGCCTTCTCCCTGCAGCATCGTCTAACACTTACCTGGCCAGACTGCAAAGGCCATGTGGTCTGTGAACTGTGTGTCCTGGGCACTGGCCGGAAGTGGACCCCCTCTTACTACTTTTCCTCTTTTAGGGAGGCATTTATGTCTTCAAACTGTTTGATTACTACTCTGCCAGCGGCATGAGCCTACTCTTCCTTGTGTTCTTCGAATGTGTCTCCATTTCCTGGTTTTATGGTGAGTGTCGACTCCTTCCTCCTACCCTCCCTCATTCATTCATTCAGTCAGTCATTCCTTTCTTCAGTTATCATTCAACAAAGACAACTTGAACACCAAGCCCTTTCTATACATTAGTTTACAACTGACCCTTGAACAACCCGGGTTGAAACGGCACAGTCTGCTTATTCTGCATGTAAATATAGTGCAGTGTTTTTTCTGATACTTTTTTCAGTATAGTACGGTGCTATAAATGTATTTTCTCTTCCTTCAGATTTTCTTAATCACATTTGTTTTCTCTAGCTTACTTCATTGTAAAAACACGGTACATAATGCATAGAACATACCAAATGTGTATTAGTCAACTGTTATTGGTAAGGCTTCTACTCAGCAGTAAGTTATTGGTGGTTATGTTTGTGGAGAGTCAGAAGTTATATGCAGATTTTTGGCTGCATGTTGGAGGATCAGCGCCCCTGGCTGCTACATTGCTCAAAGGTCAACTGTCGTTAGTCCTTACAACAATCTGATGAAGTTAGCACAGGAGATTCTATGCTTAGAAGATGGTATAAGACCGGTTAAATACATTCGTCGGAAATGGGAGCCAAAGTTTCTTCATAAATTTTGGGATAAGAGCATTTGAGATTTTATCTAGAAAAGTAAAACCAGGGGTTCCTGGGTGGTTCGGTTTGTTAGGCGTCTGATTCTTGATCTCAGCTCAGGTCTTGATCTCAGGGTCGTGAATTCAAAGCCCCACGTTGGGCTCCACATTGGGCATGAAGCCTACTTAAAACAAACAAACTACAAAAAAAAGTTCTGAAGTTAAATATGTAACAAAAATGGGGCTATAATTAAAGGTATGCACTACCTTAGAACAAAGAATGGAGTAAACAGTGATTTTATGTGTGTGTGTTTTTTTTTTATGGCCTAAGTTTCCAGACCCCGCTACGTGATAGTCCAAAGTAATCCTCCCCTGCACTTTGATTATCACAGCAAGACGATTTTGAACTGTTTTCCTGGGTCCCTCTTAGTCCTTGATAGCCACTGTTCCTTCTTCACCTCCTCCTCCTCCTTGTCATCTCCCGCCTCACTCCCAACTGGCCTAATGCTGTCAGATCCTCACTGGTCAGTGGCTCTGCTTAGAATTCGGGCAATGCCCAACGTCAGTCTTGGGAACTTCATGACACCTGTGATTTTCTGCCAGCTTTGAGGTTCTTCTTTGCAGTCTGTCCCCGGTTGCTTATAGCATCAGATCATCAGGGGAAAACGCCCTGTCCAGCAGAGCCTTGAAGAAATGTCTAGGCTAGCTGTTGGGTGGGAGGGACATTGAGAGAGGCGGGGACATCTTTATGAGCATATCCTTTTGTTGGTGGGTATTTTCATGTGAAGGTGCCTGGCTTTCCCACACAACCCACATGCTGGGGGGTTTGGTTATTGAATGCTTAGATCGCGAGGACCCCAGGGAGCATTAGCCCCCTGTTACAGACAAAGAAGCGGAAGCTCCGAGAGGTCAGGTGACTTACCCGTGGTCATACTGCAAGAAAGTGGCAGATTGGGGCTTCGAGCTCATTCATCCCTGCTGCTCTTGCTCCAAATGTCACAGGTGTCAACCGATTCTATGACAACATCCAAGAGATGGTTGGCTCCAGGCCCTGCATCTGGTGGAAACTCTGCTGGTCCTTCTTCACCCCAATCATTGTAGCGGTAAGGACAAGGCTTGACCAGCCCTGTTAGCGTGAGGCCAGACCAGGCCCTGGGGCCACTCAGGTCCAGAGAGAAACTTCTGGAAGCAAAGGCGCCCATTCCGTAATAATACTACTGCCTCCCGTTTGCTGAGCATCTGCTTTGTGCCCTGCATAGTACCGTGGTACGTTACATGGTACATTACACCATCCTCACAAACCTCGGCAAAATAGGCATTCTTGTGCCTGCTTTACCGCTGAGGGACCCAGGCTCAGCCTGCCAGCATCACCCAGCTAGTTGGTACTGCGTTCAAAACAGGCGGGCCCGATTCTGAAGCTCAAACCAAGGGAGGCCTCTTATTCTCAGCATCCTTCATTGCCTTAGGCAGGAGGAAGCTGAGGCATGAGCAGGCCTAGGAGGGCTGCACCAGTCCTTGGGGTGGGGGCTAGGCCACTCTGTATGTTGTGTCCTGCACAAAGACACTGGGCTGATGCACGACCAGAGGCTGATTTCCAGTCCTCATTCTGCTTGCCAAGCTGCTTATCTTGGAGGAAGGGTCCTCCCAGAGAGGGCACCAACTTCAAACTGGTCCTCCCGGAAGGACTGCCATTTTCTGCTGGTTCTCACAGAGAGGGAACCTTTGGCTATTGGTCCTTCCCGAAGTGGGTGCCTTTTTCTATTCTATACAAAGATGTCTTATGTACCAGCAGTGGCCTTGGGTGCAGGATTCCCAAGATACTGGGCCCTTATGAGGGTCAACCTCATGGCGAAGGAGGTGGTCAGTGGACCTATCAGCTTCAGGGTCTAGAAAGAGGCCTCGATTGTCCAATCTGGGTGACTGACTGTGCGCCATCCCCTCTCCTCCACCCTCCCCAGGGCGTGTTCATTTTCAGCGCTGTGCAGATGACTCCTCTCACCATGGGGAACTACGTTTTCCCCAAGTGGGGCCAGGGCGTGGGCTGGCTTATGGCTCTGTCTTCCATGGTCCTCATCCCTGGTTACATGGCCTACATGTTCCTCACCTTAAAGGGCTCTCTGAAGCAGGTAAGCCCCTTCTACACCCTTTAGATTGCTAGTCCCCTTACCCTGCTGTGCTGGGCACAGCCCCCTACCCTTGCGGAGCTCACAGTCTAGTTAGGATACAGACAGGCCAATATCCAATGACAATAGGGTGTTAGAAGTGCCATGATTTGGGTAAATCAAGGAGGTAGGTTAGCCCTGCCTGGGCTGGGGAGGGTTAAGAAAGGCTTCTTGAAAGAGGAGATAGCTAAGAAGGTGTCTAAGGATGAGCCAGCGGTAAAAGTAGAAGCACAGAAAGAATGTTTCTAGAAGGGGATGGAAAGGAAGCATTTGCAAAGGCCTAGGGGTATAAACTGCATATGGTGAACTGAAGGCAGAGCACTGTGACTGAATGGTAGAGAGGGGTGCAGAGGGGATGATAAGAGATGAGGTTGGGCATGTAAGAAGGTCGGGCTCATGAAGGGCTTTGAAAATTAGGACAAGAACTTTGGACTTTCTCCTGAGGGCAGAGGGGAGCCTCAAAGGTTTGAAACAGGTGAAGGGTAGGGTCGGATGTATTGAGGGCTTACTCTAGACCTCTTTTGTGGGCTTGATAAAGACAAAACGTGGTCTTACCCTTGAGGAAAGATAATGTAAAGCATGCTGCCCTCAGCAGGGGCCTGCTAGCACATTCTAGGCCCATACCAGCTCTTTGTTAAATTATATGGACTTCTCAAGTGAAACAAGGCCATGTTGCAAGTAACTGCACGCTGAGATTTCACTGAGGAGAAGTGGATAATCAGAATGTGGAGGGCCTGGGATCAGTGGTTCTCAACCTTATTTCTACTAAGATGGACCTTCCAGACCAATCAGAGCCAGAAGAGGGAGCTCTATGGTCTGCGGCCTAAGGAGGACAAGGTGGAGGCTTGTGCGTAGCCCCTGGGCCAGGCTCCTCCTTTCACAGATGGAGAAACTGAGATCAGGTGGGATAAAATACTTCCCCACCCCTTGCAGTAAGTCATTAAGTCATTAGAGGAGCTGAGGCTTACAGCCCCTTCTTCCAACTCCAGGCCCAATGCTTTCATTTTCCACAATCCTCTGCTGAGTGCCCAAAGGCGGCCAGGTCTTGGAGTGGCAGAGAGGCAAAGGCAGTGCATTTGAGGAGGGGAGCTCAGCCTGTGCAAAGGCCCAGAGGTGGGCATCTCTGAAGACAGTGCATTATCTGAAGGGACAGGATTTCAGGGAATATGTGTAGAGAAGGTAGTGGGACATCCATTCAGGAAATACGTATTGAACCCCTACTATGTGACAGTATTATCAGTGCTAGAGACTCATTTTGCCGTGAGAAAAATAGGCAAAAATCCCACCCTCCTGGGGCTTACATTCTAGTAGAGGAAGACCAACAATTAACAAAATAAAAACGTGTTAGATAAGGATGAGTACTGTGGAGAAAAATAAAGTAGAAAGGGGTTTTAGGGAGTGCTGAGCAAGGCCTTGCTGAGAAGGTAACACTGAGCCAAGACCTAAGGAGGTAGAGATTGAGCTAATTATCTGAGAGGAAGGATGTACCAGACAGGGCGAGTGCAAAGGCCCTGAGGCAGGTGTATGTTTGGCGTGCCTGAGGAGCAGTGAGGAGACCAGTGTGGCTGGAGTGGAGTAAGTGGTGGGGAGGGCAGGAGCGGCAGGGAGAGGGCCAGCGGGGAGCTATTACAATAACCCAAATGTGACAGATGCCACTCGGCCCGGGTAGGAACATGGGAGAGTATGGAGGATGTGGGGGTGAGGCTGGAGTCTGGGGGGGCACTCTGAAGGCAGAACAGGCAGGCAGGACAGACCTGAAAGGGGGGTGGGGGAAGGGAGCGGCCGGTCTTCCTCCCCCCACAGCCCAAATTCTCCCCGGCGCCCGCAGCGCATCCAGGTCATGATCCAGCCCAGCGAAGACATCGTCCGCCCCGAGAACGGCCCGGAGCAGCCCCAGGCCAGCGGCTCAGCCAGCAAAGAGGCCTACATCTAGGGGCGTCTGGCGGCTCCCCGACCCGACACTCTCACCCCCCGACCTGGCTGAACGTGACCACCGCTTGCTGTCTGAAGATACCGTCTGTCTCAACCTACCTCGAGTGACGGCGAGTCCAGACATCATCACCATGCAGAGAGAGGGGAGGTGGGGGACAGTCACACCCCCGGTGGGCCCCGCCAGGGGCAGAGATACCCCACGGCTCCAGCACCTGTAGGCTGGTGACCTTTTTAATCCAGGCCCCATAAGCATCAAGCAATCAGCCTTTGTGACTGTGTGATAAATCCTTTTCATCCTGCCTGAGAGTGTGGTGTGGTGTGGCCACACACCTCGAGGCTTTTAGTCATGTTCCTGACTGTTCTCTTACTGCCGAAACCCACGACTCTTATCTCGGACTTCGCAGGAGTTCGGTTCCGTCAGAACGCTGCTCTGTACACACGAAAAGGGCATTTCGTATAATGGGGATTTCCAGGGAGAGCTCACTTGTACGAAGCAGGGAGCCGGCAGAGCTCTTACTTTCATTTTTTTGTTTATCCTTCCCGAGGCAGCTGGACAAAACACCCCCCCCCCCCCCACCGAGGACCTCCATCCTTGTTCCCTGAGCTGCATCTCCAGCAATCTGTGGAGCGTCCTTCCCTGTCCCCTTCCCGCCAGGCCATTCTGATTGCACCTGGCCCAACAGCCATCATTCCAGACCGCCCAGCTCTCCCTCGCTCCCTCCTTGGAAAACTGCCACAAGCACAATTGATTTTTTTATCGCCATTCTGGGGGCCTGAGGTCCCTCTGGGGAAATTCCCTAATCAGGAGCCCCAGTTTCTCTGAGGCTGCCCCATTTTATGGAACGCAGATCAGGTGCGGAGGAAATCAAGGCGAAGGTTCGTCTGTCCTTGAGTCAAAATGGATGCGGTTCTCTTTCTGGCTCCCCTTTCTGCTGTGTCCTCACTGCCGCCCCTAGTCAAAATGCTGCCTTCTTCATTCATATTCCTCAGCGGGAATCCCCTCACTGCCAGGAAAATCTCCCCAGCCCACTAACTGAGGAGCTAGTGTTAACCCCGACCACCCCCACCCCCCCAAAGTGCTTCCAAGATTAAACTACTTCGTCGAGAAGTACTATTTGTTTCTTTCCGGAACTGGGCTCCGTGGTGGTGGTGGTGGTGCTGGTGCTGGTGGACAGCAAATCTGGCAAAGACACTTTCTTGCAAGTTCCGGTGACTCAGCGTTTCTCATTTGCCAGGAAGATGGGTTCCCATGTAGCAAACTGTATGTTGTGCCCCGTAGCTCCTTAGCTAGTTAGCTCACAAATCGTGTTTTACGACTAATCCTTAATAATTATGGTGAATTAACTGTGACCGTGGGTTTTTTAATCTCTTGTCATTCTCATCCGACAGTGACCAGCATACCAATTCTCGCAATAAGGTATGACCCTCAGAATATTAAGCACATCCTTGTAGAGAAAACAAAAAGTACGTGTACACGTAGAAAGGCACACACCTATACGTTCATCCTCGCGCGTGGTATATAGGGTCTTACTTGGTAACGTGTAGGGAATCTCAGACCTTTTCCTGAGGTCATCTGTAAAATAGTCTCATTGCTAAGGCATCCCACATGCCAACTGGTGAATCCATGATCAAGATGCTTACGTGTTGTTACATTGTAGGGTTTAGGATGAAAGGAACCCTTCACTGTGTCTCATGGTCCCACCTCCCCAGCCTGTGTGAATTCCTTTAGAATAAGGGCAGGAAGACTTCTGACATTCTCTTTGTCCTTCAATGTGAAACTAAGACCAAGTCTTTCCAAGATAAATGCAGTGTACTTAATGTTTGTAAGCAAATCTAATTGAGATGTTTGGCAAGAAATCCCCTAACTGATTTCCATCCAAACCTACTTATATAGCACAATATTCCGTGTCGTACAATTTCTGTGAGAACTGTGAATATGTGTACCTTTTTTTAGTATTTGCCCTGGGGGAGAAGATATTGTATTATCATATATGCTTTTTTTGCAATAAGGATTTATTCTCAGAACATCAAGTAAATCTATCTCTATATAAAAAAAATATATGTAATATATACATATTCAAACTATATACAGAGCCTGTTTTAAAAAAAAAATTACACTATTATTTAGAAAAATTATCTGTTCTATGGACCAAATGTAAAATATTTATAAATGAAGATGCATTTTAAATGTCTATAAATGGTGTCATAACTAGAGCACGGGCGTTATGTACGTTTCTAAGAATTTAGAGGAAAAATAATAAAGGTTCTATGATATACGATGGCAGACCTTCAGTTCTTTGGATTGCGGATACAAGAGCCTCGTTCACTGGAACAGCAACACATACACACAAAACTGCTTTTTTCCCCAACAGGGAGAGAGATGTGGGCTCAAAACTCCGGAAAGATACAGCTGGGCTTCCCAAAACCCTGGAATGAGTGAATAAAAAGTGACTCTGAGCTACGTAAGGGAGGTTTTTTCACTCATAAGCAGGGCTCTGAAAGGCCACAACTCTCTGTTAAACTGCAAGCTGCCTCCCACCCAGAAGGAAGACAGCAGGGCTCTAGGAAACACTCAGCACCCCATCATATGCTTCCTTACTTGAGTCACTTCTTCATACGAGCCAACTGCTCGCCCTGAAAATGATGGCATGGAAGGGAAGGGAAAGATACGGCACCCCATTCTTTCCCCGATCAGAAAGCAGAAGTTGGGGGTATGGGCGCATGTGC
Source organism: Panthera uncia (assembly GCF_023721935.1). Lineage (NCBI taxonomy): Eukaryota > Metazoa > Chordata > Mammalia > Carnivora > Felidae > Panthera > Panthera uncia. The sequence continues at coordinate 50,469,915 of NC_064816.1, forward strand.
ACACCTCAGGAGGTGAAATCAAAACACCTCTGTTTTGTGTTTCTCCTGTTCTGGAAAGAATGAAAGGCACGTGCGTGTACAAGTTCTGAAATACATAGTCTGTAATTCGCATAGAAGTTACGGGCTCTTCCATTGGCATTTGCGGAGTATGAAGATGAACAGTAGATCGTCTGCTGAAGATTTAGATGTTAAATTTTCCTTTACTTAGAAGGATATAAAGTAGCAAATTCTAAAACACCACGACTGGTCAAGAGAAAGACCACGGAAGGAAGGAAAAGCCTTATACTCTAGTACCTTTATTGGCACTTTTTTCCAGCTCGTTGAACACGGGGGCCCTGCATTTGCCTTCTTCCCTGGAACCTGCAGGTAAAGTACTGCCCTGGGGAAGGCCAGTGCCTCCACAGAGCTTCCAGCTCTGGATGTGTGATGGACAGCCTCATGCCGCTGGTCAGCAGGGCCCAGGCCGAGGGACAGCAAGGATAAGCCAGCTCCCTCCAGCTCTTCTGTGAGCACTTCCAGCTCTCACAGCCTCTGACTCTGGAGGCCTTCAGAGAAGTGATGGCTCCCGCTCCACTCCTGCCTTCTAAATCTTGGGCAAATATTGCTTCTAACCAGTTCTCACTCTGAACCATACGTGGAAGGGGATTTGGGGAAACGTGGTTTTAACTTAAGCAAGTAGAGCGTATAATACGGCCTCCCTTAATTTTTCTCTCTCTCTCATACACACACACACACATCATAATCAGAATCATACAATGATGATTTTGCTAAGCCGTTTGAGAGTGACCTGTGGACAGTTGGACCCTATTTGTCTTTAAACACGATCATGTCTCCTCTGAAAAAGGACATCCCCTTACATAATCACGTTTATCAAGTTCGAGAAATTTCACACTGTTGCAATATGATTACCTCACCTACAGTCCATATCCAATTTCTGCAATAGTGCCCTTTATGGCAATTCCTGTGGGATCCAGGATCACGTGTGGCATTTAATTGGCTAACGTTTGTGAGCGCCTACTACCTGCCAAGCCCACAGGACACCGCCAGGCTCCCCTCCCCATCCCCCAATCCTCCCCCTCCTCCCCCCACCCCGGTCTCTGAAGGAGGTAGGAGAAGGCCCCTCTGTCTGCTCTCCCAAAAAACAACAGCAGGGATTTTGTTCCGGGCATCACAAAAAAGAATGTGTCTCTCCCTCAGGAGAGCAGATGGAGGGTTCCGTTAAGGAAGTCACTTCCCTCCCAGGGCTGCGTCCCAGCTGCTCTCATCATTTCTTTCTCTGGCTACTTCTCCTGCCCACTCTCCTTTCCATGCCCTTCTTGGCCCTGCATCCCTTAGCCCTAAGCATTTAAAGCACAAACAGAAGAAAAGAAAATCCAAAATGTGAACGTCACCGGTCAAATATGGCCATAGTGATTTTTTTGCACCGCCCCTTCTGCCCCCACACAGGGGTGCTTCCTCCTCAGCTGTTCTGTCATCAGCTCAGAGGGAAGACAGAAACAGGTCAGAGGGCCCAGGACCGGGAAGAATCTTAAAGGTCACCCGGTTCTACTGACGTTTGGACTGCTTTCGGGGACTTGTTTCTCTGACTGCAATGTGCATACAAATCCCCTAGGAGACCCTGTCAAAATGCAGGTGCTGATTCCATAGGTCTGGGGTAAGGCCGGACTCTGCATTTCCAAGAAACTCTCAGGTATTGCTGATGGACCCCTCCCACCCTTGACGTAGCAAGTATCCAAAGAAAAGCCACACGGCCTCTTCTTAAATACTCAGAGCTTTTACAACCTCCTTAGGAAACTGACAGACACTCAAATTGTCTTAGGCATAAAAGAGAATTTGTTGACTCATAAAAATTTCCAGGGGCTCTTGCTTCAGGCACAGCTGGATCCAGGTGCTCAAAGGATGGCATCGGGAATCCATCTCTCCACCTGTCTGCTTTTCTCTGCCCAAGCTTTACCTTCCGACTGTTCCTGTTGCTAATGGGGGAGTGAGAAAAGGCTTCCAGAAGCTTCAGGCTAACATCCTACCAAATTGGCGACCACACTATGAAGTGAGATTCTCATCCCCAAAACTTCTGTCACAGTCCTGGGACTGAGTCCCGTTGAGCCTAGATTGCAGGCCTGTCTCCTAATCGATCAGTGTGGCCGATGATGGAAGGGACTGACTGGTGGGCTTGGGTCACCCCGGCCACCTCTCGAGCTGGGGGATGGATGAGTTGTGCCCAAGCATGTGAATTGAGAATGGGGGAGGAGGGAAGTGGGTCCCTAATGGAAGAAGGTGGGAATAGATGTTGGGCAGACAAACATGACAAAGACCCCCCCCCACCCCAACCCCAGAGAAAGCCACTATCTCTTCAAATAACCCTCTGAGGTCCTTCCCTGATGCGAGTCTCTGAACAGTCGTGACCATTTGGTCCGTTTCTAGTGCAAGTCCTTTGTGCTGTGGTGCAATAAGGAGGGCAGAGGAACTAGAGGTGTCTGGGACGAGGTGGGACAGTCCAGGGTGGGGCTACTGTTAGACCCAGGGGTAGAAATCAGGAATGCTGCCTCCACTCAGCCCAGGTCATCACCATAGTCCAGCCGAACCACCGCAACAGATTCCCAACTTGTCTCCTGCCCCTCATCTCCTCGCCGTCACTCGCTCTACAAGTGCACTCTGTAGCCAGAGTGATCTCCAGAAATTATAAATCCTGTCATCTCCCTGCTTGAAACTCTCCAATAGCTTCTCCTACTGCATTTGGAAGGATGTTCCACCTCCCTGCTCTGACCTGTAATGCTATGATCTGATGACCACTATCTACCTTTCCAGTTTCAGTGTGGACCATTCACCCCTTCATTCAGAGCATTTGGCCATCTCTGTCCCTGGAGCCCTGCAACTTTGTTTCTGCCACAGAACCTTGGCCCTTGCCATTCCCTGTGCTTGGAATATGCTCGGGGAGTTGTGGGGTCACCAAAGAGGAAGCCTGGAAGGACTGATTCATCCTGGAAGGACAAGGATAGCTTGCTGAGGAAGGAGCCACTTAAGCTGGGAACCTAAGAATGACTTAGCCATGGAACTTTGGTCCAGCTATGGTCCCAAGCCTGCTCAAAGATGAGAGATGACAAAGACTTAGCGAGAGGGACAGAGGAGGCAGAGTAAACGAAGACCCAGGGCCTTGGAACACAGAGGCAGAAATCTTTCACGGTTCTGTATGGGGGGGAGGGGCTCTGCTCTGCTCATCCTCTAAATATCTTTAAGTCTGCTTCCTTCCTTCATTCAGGCAGGTCTCTGCTCAAATGTCACCTCCTCCCAGAAGGCTTCTCTGACCATCCTAGCTAAAACAACACCCTCCCCTGTCTCTGGCTCCTAACTCTGCTTTATTTTTCTTATTCTCAACACTCATATGCTTGTTAACTTGTCTGTCTTCTACTCTAAAGGAAACTCCGGGAAGACAGGGATTTTTTTTTTTTTTCTGTTCACTGCTGTGTCCTAAATGTCCAGAACAGTGTCTGACAGTAAGAGCTCAAAGAACACGAGAATAAATGAATGAATGAATGAATGAATGAATGAATATGAATGGACAGGGAATGGCGGCATACCAACCCTCAAGGTCACAGGCTTTGAGATCAGATGGCCTTCGATGTGCATTTTGGCTCTGCCACTCAATCTCCATGGGACTCCGAACTTATTATTTACATCTCTTTGTGCCTCGGTTTCCTCACAAAATTGTAGTAACGTGAAGTGAGTTAAAACAAGGAAAGCACAGAGGGCAGTGCCTGGCCCACAATGAGCGTGCACAAAATAGCAAGTGTTGTTACAGCGATGGTTCGGAGATGCTCCCCTAGAAAGACTGCTTTCATCAGGGTCCACTCCCCACCCATAGCCCCAGGTTTTGAAGGATGTGTCTCCTGAACTGTTGCTTAATAAGCAAGGCCTCCTTTTGATGAATCAGATGTGGCTGCTAATTAGAGCTCCTGATTAGCATGAGGTAGCCGGGGTGACAGCACTGAGCTGATAGCAGTCTAGACAAAAGCAGAGCAATGTGGCATTTTGGGTACGCAGCTCACCCTGATGGTGGATTATTATGTGATTTCCTCTGGGCTCCTTGTAACGTGGAGAAATCGCTTCCAGATGCCCCGTTGGTCTCTCCGGGGACCCTCGCAGGTCCGGGGCCTCAGGTGGGGTCTGCGTCTCCATTAGTTCACCAAACATTTGGCTGCAGACTTTGTGTTTCCCCTCTTTAAAATCAAAGCCACGCAGGTTGCTTTGAGGAACGAGCCTCTACGTGGGGTGGCCGCAGCCCTGGCTCAAGCAAATCGAAAGCCTCAGGAAAACAGCTCATGGCCTTGAAGTCCCACTTGTGGGAATCCTCTTTTTCCTTCAGAAAAACTTGCACCCACAGGACTCACAAGTCCGTTTTTAAGGCCTGCGTGCTTTCTTTTTTTCTGTTTAATTGAAGTATAGTTGAAATATAGTATTCGATTCATTTCAGGTGTACGATATACGAATTCAGCCATTATATACATTAAGAAATGCTCAGCGTAAGTGTATTACAGTATTATCGACTATATTCCCTATGCTGTACTTTTCATCCCTGTGACTTATTTATTTTATAATTGGAGGTTTGTACCTCTTAATCCCCTTCACCTATTTCACCCCTCCCCCCACCCATTCGTATCTAGTGCTAAATTACCTTCTGGGAAAATCGTGTCTGTTTTCATTCCCCCCAAATTAAGGAAGTATCAGAAGTGACAGTCCTCCCACACTCTTCCCCAAAGCAGGCTTTGTTATTTTCAAAAATCATTTGCAGTTTCATAGCCAAAGATATCTGAATATTTGAGTTTATATGTGTTTGTCACTGACGCTTGTCTTTTTTTCATGTGTTTTCTGGCCTTTTATATTTGTTTTGTAAATTTACAGTTCATAGACATTTTGTTTTTGTAGCTGATTTTTGTGGTAGGGGTTTTTTTTGAATCCACTGAGAATATTAACACCTTGTCTGATGAAGTTTTGGGGTGATAGTGGGGTGGTCCGGAGCCAATGACCAAGAAGGAATTCTTGAAGATATGTTTGGTGCAAAAAGGTAGTTTTATTAAAGCACAGGGACAGGACCCATGGGCAGAAAGAGCTGCACTGGGGTTGTGATGAGTAAGTGATTATATACCCTCAGGTTGGGAGGAGGTCAGGGATAGAGTAAGTGTCTAAGGAATTTTGGAAGCAAGGTTTCTAGGACCTTGAGGGGCTAGCTGTTGCTAGGGAAACACCATTTATTACCATTTAATAAAACCTCAGTCGTGAGACACTTCAGATATATATCGGGGGCCATAAGCTTGGAGTGTGATTGCCAGCATATATGTTGGGGCAGTTGAGATACAAGAAGTAGACTTACGCGGTCCTCGAGGTTGGGATCATGTTAAGCTAAAGTTCTCTTTTGCCCCCAGAAAAGTGTCATCCTTGAGGCAGCTGAGCTCCTAGAGGGAGGACACTCTGATGGTCTCAAGGACTTGTCAAATCGACTATAGGCAGTAGGGGAATTTAATTTTCCATTTGCCTTACTTTCCCACATCGCCATGGCAAACACTTATACCCCTTTCCTTTGTTCTTGGGTAGCCAGGAGTGTCTGAGGAATATCACACAGCTCCTACCGAGGCAGGGGGTGGGGGGTAAGTGTGCCGGCCTGTATTTTGTCCTCAGCTTGCCCCACGCTCCCTCATCATTATCTATGTTAAAAGTACACATTAAATCTTGGGCAGCTAAATCACAACACACAGATGTAGATGTGCGGGTGTAGATGTACACGTTTGGTGTAGGTGTAGATGTTCAGGTACAGATGCAGACGTAGATGTATAGGTATAGATGTGTGGGTATGGATGTGCAGGCGTCGACATAGATGTGTAGGTGTATTCGTGTAGGTGCAGGTGTAGATGTGTAGGTGTAGATATCTTCTCCCAAAGAAGTCTTCTTCTTGATTGCCTGTGTTCCAGTTCCTGGCTTCTCCAGCTTCAGCTCTTTTATAGTTTGACATGAGTGTTGAGTTAAAATCAAAAAACCATTTCCAGGCACCCCCTCTTCCCGTTCTGGGCTGGTCTAAGCCCTCACTCGGGTGGGAATGTGGGAGCTGCACCTTCCTCACAGAGTTGAGGATTAATGACTTACTGCACGTCAAGTACTTAGAGCAGCACCTGGAACATATCCACGTGCAGATCACGTCATTCTGACGACTGGCTCTCCAAGACCCCACAGTAGTGCCAGTGGGGTATTCCTTCCCTGTCCCCACAAACCATTCCTTTCACGAACCTCGTAGAACTTCCCTGGGACACCCCTCAGGCTCACTGAGCTGTGGCAGGGCCACCTGAGATGCCGCCCGATCGGGTGTTGGTGCCCTGGTGGTCGCACAGCAGTGACGATGATCATGAGTGCTAAGTACGAGGTCCTGTGCTCACAGCCTCCCAAGCACTTTCTCGTTTAACCTCAGGACACCCCATGAAGCGCCCCAGCCTCATCCCTTGGGTCCCTTCCCCATTTTCACTCTGCGTACCTGTGCCTTCCCTCCCGTATGTGGCACCTCCAGTCTGTGCTGCAGACGCGGTCGTCACTTTTTATAATAGCAAATACATAATAAACTGTATTTTTTTTAAATCACAAAGCCACATGGGCTTGCTAATGTGGAGGAGGACAGTTTACTGACAAGAACGTCTCATTATGATGCACATACAATTAAGGACGATGCATATGGTCTCGGAGGAAAGCCTTCTTGTATGAAAAAAATGCTACCGGGTACATGGGTGAGCAGCTCAAGCACAATGGAGAATTCTAATAATATCAGAACACCGTCTAAGAAGAAACCAGGGGCTCCAGCGACGTGATCACCGGAGGTTTCTTTCACCTGATGTTTTCAAGAGGATTTGTTGGTGTTTTCCTTGAGGTCTGGGTCAATTCAGGTCTGAAAAGAAGCAGACGCCAAGACAGAATTAGAAGTGCAAGAGATTTGAAGGGATAAATGCCTTTGAATGACACAGAGGAGGAAGGGCAGGAGCAGGTGGAGACACTCAGGCCACGGTGTCGGCACCTGTGCAAGAAGGGAGAGCAAAGGGGGCCCGGGTAGGAAGAGCCTCAGGCAGTGGGGCTGCACGGAGACAGTGTTGGCGGGGCCTGGAAGAGCCCCAGGTCAGCGGCTGTCATTAGAGGAGTCACACTGGAGCATCGTCCAGGCACCAGCACCTCTACCATGCTCAGTCCCTGACCGCGGCTTGCCAGGGGGACTGTGGACACGTTCAAAGGTGCTGTGGCTGGAAGCCATGCCGACTATACTCTCCACTGTAGTTCCACGAAATGCAGAAATTTAGGGACAAGAAAAGGTAGCCACGTTTCCTGCAAATGTTCTACCTGCCCAGCACTTTCTCAAGGGATGCGGTTTCCTCCCCACTGCCACGCTGCAAAAAGGCACAGGTCATTCTTTCCATTTGTAGATGAGTAGTATCCTGAGGCTCAGACAGGGATAGCAATTTCCCCAGAGCCACACAACTAACTACAAGTCATGGGGCTGGACACCATCGTGGCTTCCTTGGGCAGAGACACCAAGCAAAGGTCTAAGACTAGGTAGAGTTAAGGCCAGGGGGTGATCAGGAAAAATCCATGGCAGGAACATCAGGGGCTTCTGACTCTTTTCTGTTGGAGCCTCAGGGATTAGCCCCACCTCTTGTGCCAGCCCCTCTGGATGTAAGGACCCGCGCTGACCCAGGGCGCCCAGGGAGCTCCACTGTAGACATGCACAGTAGAGTTTACAAGGACCATGCCAGGTAGCACCGGCCTGGAGGCCTTGAGCACAGAGAACTTTAACTGCGTCTCCAGAAGGAGAAAGCTTTAAACCAGCGGTGCACAAGAGAATCAGGGAGGGTGCCAGATCAAAAGCTGACATCCAGGGCCATTTCAAACATTCTGATGCAAGAAGTCTGGGCTGGGGCCCAGCAATGGCCTGCTTTTTAGCAGCCCAAGCTCTTCTGATGGAGGAAAATGGCAGCCAATCACAGCCAGAAATGCTGTTTAAAACAATCCAGGAACCCAGACTGAGGGACGTTTTTCAAAACAACTGGCCTATGCTCTTGAAAAATGTCAAGGTCTTAAAAAACAAAGGTGGTAGACTTTTTCAGTTTAAGAAATGCCAACTGAATGTAACAGGGGATCCCAAATTAGATTCTGGATAGGAAAAAAAAAAATGTGTTTTTCTTTTGCAAGAAAGAGCGTTAGTGGGACAATGGGTGAAATTTGAATAAGAAATGTAGATTAGATAATGATATTGTATCACTGTTAATTTCCTGATTTTGATCGATGCTCTGTGGTTATGTAAGAGAATATCCTTGTTTAAGGAAATGCATGCCGAAGTACTCAGGGGTAAACAGATAACATGTGTACAATTTATTCTCAAATGATTGAGAGAAGTGTTAATATAATATACCCATATGTGTGCATGTGTGTGTGCATGTGTGTAGGATGAAGCAGGAAACGGTGGAGAAAACCCTTGAGGAATCTGGGTGAAGGCTATATAAAAACTCCTTACACAAGTTTTGCAACTTCTAAGTCTGAAGTTATTTAAGCAGATGACCAAGGAAGAGCCTGGGTGTCACCTGCATTTGATGAGAACAGTCCAGGGTGGTGGGCATGGGGGTTCCTGCGGGGGCACAGTGGGCCCGGCCATGGACACACAGGTTTGGTTTAGAGCAGACTCACTCGTCCCTCACACTAGCCCATTCTGGAATTGCCCCCTTCTTCTGGACAACAACCCCCTCAGGCCTCAGGTGAGAGTTACCTCCTTGCAGCCTCTCAGGAGCAACAGCTCCCAGGCTATGCTAGATGCCCCTGCCGTGCTCCCTGGCAGGTTCTCCTCTCCCCTCTTGCTCACTGATCTCTCCCACTGGCCCAAGGGGAGTGGACTGTGCGTCATTTGTCTTTGCGTCCCCAGACCCGGCATGTTTGCCACAGACCTATGCTTGAAAGTCTGCTTTTGGTTTCTTAAGGCTGAAATGCAGCATTCTGCAATATACACTCGCTAACTTACCCGTAGGGTAGGTCTGATTACCAATACACTCACTAACTAACCAGCTAACCTGTAAGGTAGGTCTGATTACTCCGGTCTGATGGATGAAAAAATGATGCTTAGGAAAATGAAGTGACTTCCTTGAAAACAAAATGAATGAATAAGTAAATAAGGCAGAAGGTACAGTGTTCTGTGACCCCAGAGAGGCTGAAGGCATGTGTATTTGGGGTACGAGGAGGGCCCCAGGAGATAAACTCCAATTCTACTGAAGGAAGCACATTCTCACCTTCAGGACTATCCTATAATACAACAAGCTGCCTTGGTAGTGAGTGAGCTCCCCGTCCCTGGAGCTGGGCAAGCAGGGGGCCCCACCTGGACAGAGATGAGGGGCCTGTTCTATGAGGGGCTGGTTCTTCCGGCAGTTTATGGTTTCTGAGCTGAGGCAGTGGGAGAAGGGACTTGGGACCCCGGATACCTGAAGATAAGTCTTTATTCTCTGTCCTCACCCCCGCTCCAAGAATGGCGTTTCCCTGAGGGCATGTGGCCAAGTCCTGGCCCATTAAAACACTAATTTAAAAAACTGGCCCTTGCAACCTAGACAATTTTTAAGCCGAGGCTTTGCAACAAAACAATGGCCTCATTAGACTTTATTTGAAACGAGGAAGCCAACCCCCAAAACAGACAAATAGTGGTCACGTGGGGCCTGCAGCTGGCCTCATCTGGGGCTTGAGAGCCAACTGGGACGCTCACAATCGCCTCTTCTCGGCCTCAGCCAGAACCCCACTCCCGGCACCCATCCCCACCCGGCTCTCCACTCCAGGTCCCCATGAGCCCTTGATGTGAGACGTTCACTGGGGCTAGCTCCTCCACATACATCTCACCTCGGGTCTTCCCTGTCCCCCGTCTAGCCCACGCCCTGCTTCACCTGGCAGCTGCAGGGGCCTCCTCGCTGGACTCTGTCTTCCGCTGTTCACCCTCCAACCCATTCTCCACCCACGGCCACAGAGCTCTTTCTAAAGCTTAAGGCAGGTGGTGAGACTCTCCTGCTGAAAACCCGCCAAGGTCTTCCCACTGTGCTGAAAAGTTCAAACTCTGGGCTGTGCTCAGCAAGGCCCTGTCTGACCTGCTCTCATAACCTCAGCCACATCCAGCCGCCCCTTGTCCTCCGCACACTCACCTAAGTTGTTCGTCCCTCTGGCTTTGCTAGTGCCTGCCCTCCACCTGTTGTGCCCTGTGCTCCCTCTGCTCTGCCTTGGAAACTCCTATTCATACTTCAAAAGCCCTCCGGGGCACCTTCTCCCTGCAGAACCCTTCCCTGAGCCAGCCACCCCACCCCGTGCTCTGGAGGTGTCCGGACCTGCCCTGCTGTGCACGATACACACTGTGTTGGTACCATCTCTTCCACACTCCTTCTCCGGCTAGACTGTCAGTCTTGTGAGGACAAGGGCCATCTTGTTCAGCATTATTTCCCCGTCACCGAGTGTATGTCCGCCACATCATAAAGGCTCAATAACTATGTGTTGGCTGAAATGGGCAAATGGATGAATCTGTGAGAATACCAGAGGACAGATTAGATGGGGAATACCATTCGATCGTGTTCTGCACAGGAGCAAACTAGCAAATATAAACACACAAACATGAACACAAATGAATGCTCACATGCATGAATGCTTAAATGTAAGTAAACAAGTAAGTGACAGGACACTCCCCCCAAAACGTTTAAAGCAATGGTGCTTGCTCAACCCTGGCTTCCTGCTAGAACCACAAGGGAGCTTTTACAGTAGCCCGGCCCAGGCCCAGCCTGGATCAATTAGCTCAGAATCTTTAGCCGCGAGGCCAAGTGATTGTAACACACAGCCAGGGTTGAGTGGTTCTCAAATTGTGGTCCTGAGACCAACAGCATCAGCGTCCCTGGGAACATCAGTGTTTCTGCAACTTAGCCTGGCATTTTCCCGATTCCTGAGCTCTATGATGGGTCCTGGTCCTCCGCTTGTCTGACAAGTTCCCAGATGCTGCTTGTGCTGCTGGTCAGGGGTGACACTTGAAAGCCCAGGGCTCTAGAGGCACTCTGTCTCTCCTTCCTTAACAGAAAAAAAGAGAACGATGGAAGGGGTGACAGATAATGCTTGCTGTTCTGGGAGCAGGAAGCCATGTAAGGGGGTGGGAGGTGGGGACAGAGATCGTTCTACCAATTTTTTTTTTCCTTTTCTTTACTTTCCCATTTTTGTAGATGAGGAATCTGAAGCCTGGGGAGGAGCACTAATTTGCCCAAAGGCTGGAATCAAATTTTTTTTTTTTTTAATGATGTAACAGAATATTTATTGAATCCTTGCTAAGTCCCAGGTATGGCTCTGAACTGGGGCATCAGGCCTCTTAACTCAGCCCTACCCCCTTCGGAGCCGACACCAGCACCCCAAGGGCAGAGCGTAGCGATGGGAGGTTTCTGGTGGGGCCTCAGCTCCAAATTACCTGGGCCAGTCCTCCTGCTCCCCCCATACCCCGGTAGAGAAAGTAGATTTATCCTCCGCTTCCCAAGCCTCCGGGGTCTGCCAAGTCACAAGGGGAAAATAACGAGGAGCCAATGAGGCAAGGCAGCCAACTGGAGGCTACCCGCTGGCTGTCACATAGGATGCTCCCTTCCTTGGGGGATGCTCGGCTTCTGCACGCCCCATTTTCCTGTCTGCCAAGGTGGTCTCTGGAGACAGGGTGAAAGGCACAGCTGGCGGGGGAAGCAACAGCCATTCCCCCACTTCTCCCTCAGGATGAAACCCTGATCTCGTTCAGGTATCAGGCAGCCTAGGTCTACAGGAGAGGCGGGGCTCTGCCCCTGCTCCAGAAGGTAAATCTTCATTGGTCTATGTCAATTCTGCGATTCTATTCTCCTGGGCAGTGATTGGTGGAGTCCTGGGCACGGGAGCAATTATGGCCAATGAAATGTAAGGAGCCTACTGGGGGGGAGGGGCGAGGGAGGTTTTGTTGTTGTTGGTTTTTGGTTTTTGTGGGGTTTTTTTTTTGTTTGTTTTGTTTTTTTTTGGTCTTTTTTTGCTCTGGAAAATGGATACTGAAAAAGATGAGGGGACCGCATTTGCCCAACACACAGCTAGGTGGTCCAGGGCCCCTTATTATGCATCCCAGGGCCGTAATGTCAAGGCTGAAAGCCGTCTTCTCTTCTGTGCACCTACTTCTGTGTAGTATCCAGCACCCACGTTGTTCTCATTCGTTGACCAGCCCACCTCCTCCTGCCCAGGCTGGGATCTCCTGAGGGCAGGGTGGGATGGAGTAGGTTCTCAGTGAATCTTGATTAACCAGAACAAGTGTGGGACTCACCATAAGGGTTACGCACCCATAACCATTCCTCCCTTCTTCCATGTTGATGGACCTCAGTTGTATTTAGGCAGCGATGGGTCCCATCATGGAGGACAGACCACTACTGGCCTAGTCTAGTGGTTCTCAACTCTGACCATACATCAGAATCATCTGAGGATATGTATATGTATCTTAGAGAGACAGCATGAGCAAACAGGGGAGAGGAGCAGAAGGAGAGGGAGAATCTTTAAGCAGGCTCCATGCTCAGTGTGGAGCTGGACACAGGGATTCATCCATGACTTGGGGATCATGACCTGAGCAGAAATCAAGAATCCGATGCTCCCATGCCTGAGCCACCCAGGAGCCCCCATCTGAGAAGATTTTTTAAAAACACCAGTCTGTGCCTCACACTGAAAGATTCAGGCTGGTTTAGTTGGGTATTCAAGCGTCAGTATTTTCTGAAAGCTCTTCAGATTACACTAAGGGGCAACTACTGGTCTAAGCCAATCATGGTAAACCCATCCACCTTTGCCAGATGCTCATTTTCCCAGTCTCTCGTAGCTCCAGGGGTGCTTGTGGCACAGCTGTGTTCAATGAGCAATGAGGAAGTATCTGGGAGGAGGAGGGAAAAGGAGTTTCGGAGAGTTTCCTCCCTGAGAAGAAGATAACAGAGAGCTGCTGGCTTGCTTCCTGCTTTGAAAACTGTTGCAAGGAGTGTGATGTTTGGAGATGTGGCAGCCCTCTTGCGATCAGGAGGTAAAAAGACAAAAAGCAAAGGACACCTGTGCTTGATGACATCATTAAGCTATTGGGTCAAATCTGCCTCCTGCATTCTTATTATGGAAGATAATTATTTATGCTATTGGGGTCTCTATTATTTAGTTTTTCTGTAACTTGCAGTTGTATACATCCCAACCCATACCAAACAATAGGAGAATGGATGAACAAATGAGTGTTTCTTCCTATTAGCCCCCTTCCAGAACCTTCTACCCAGCCAGAAACATCTCTCCTCTCAAATCCCCTCACTGCACGCATATATTTGCCCCAAAGTTCCTCCTGTCATTCTTGGAGCTCTTCTGCATAGCACCCTGCCAACCCCACATGGGTTCAACTCTTGGTTCTGCCACCTACTTCTCTGAGGGAAACAGGACTCACCCTGAGTCTCCGTTCCTTCATCTGGACCGACTGGTAGAGAAACTGTGAGAAATAAACAGGGCGCTGTCTGTAAAATTCAGCATTCAACACCCAGCAAGTGCCCAGGAATGAGCTATTACTATTATTCTTGGATAAGACACATTCCTCAGAGATTGCTCCCATACACCCTTTCTTCATCTCTCCTGGGCCCCTCCCTCAATGTCTCCAACCTCCCTTCACATAATAATATTCGTGTAACAATCAGTAATAACTACAATTCATGACCCATATACTCTGGTAGGCAGTCTTCTGAGCCCCTAACACACGAGATCTATCAAATCCTCCCTCGGGCCATAAGAGGTGGGTCCTGTCATCATTCCTGTTTTATCCCCCAGGATGCTGAGGCCTGCAGAAAAGGCTTAGAAAGTCCCCACACCGCTGTGATGTTTACGCTCCAGTTTTCTCAGGGCAGGGATGTGGTGCCAAGGCAAACAAATTCAACAATAGATGTTACATGCAGGGCAGAGCAGAGACAGCTCCGTGGAGGGGGGCTGGATGGACCCCTGCGGGCTGGGGTGTCTGGGAACCCTCTCCTCACAAGTCACATTGAAGAGGCTCCTGCCTCTTCTCTCACCCTTCACTGTCCCCCCCACACTCTGGGGACACCGAGGTCCCCAACCTCGGAGGCCCTTCTACCTTTGCCCTTTGTACATACTGTTTGCTCTCCCTGGAGCTCCCCCTCCTTTCGTCCAGCTGGCTAACTCCATCTCCTCCTTCAAGTCTTGGCTTAGGTGCCCTCCTTCCAAGAAGACTTCCCAGACTGCCCATGCATCTCTTTGGAATCTGAACTCCATCAAGCAAGAAGAGAGGTAGTAAACCCTTACATGTGTCCAGATCTCTGAGAGGCAAGTCCACATTCAGTACCTCCAACAGCTTTCCATGGCAGGCAAGACAGGCTTTCTTAGCCCCATCTGACAGATTAAGCCATGAGGACCAGAGAGGACATGAGACCTATGCAAAATTACACAGCGTACTTTCTATCAGAAGACAGATCCTGGCCCATGTCTATGGATTTAGCAACAACAGCAACAAAGGTAATAATGCATGCCGAGGGTTATTTGACATTTATTGGGAAAGGCGCTAGAGGCTTTATATGTATTAGCTCATTTAATCTTAACAATAACCCTATGAGATAGATACTGTTATTATCCTCAATTTCTAGGTAAGGAACCAGATGTGCAAAGAGATGAGAAACTCGCTCTCTCAACTATCAAATAGTCATCAAGTTCCAAAATATTCCCTTTTCACCCAGTAACTAAAGCAACTAGAGAGATCTTCCTCATCCATTAAATCCACAAAACTTTAAAAAAATCATTGATGGCAGTATCAGCAAGGAAAAGAAACACTCATGCCTGTTGGACAGATACATAAATTGATTTTTAAAAATCTTTTTGGATATAGTTTGCTAATAATATGGTATAAAATGTGGCACCCGGAGCCCCGAAACATGAATCAGCCATCAAAGATGATGTTATAAAAGAGAAGTAGATATCGTTTTTTAAAAAAAATTCTTATGTTTCATTTTATATTTGAGAGAGAGAGGCAGGGGGGAGGAGCAGAGAGACAGAATCGGAAGCAGGCTCCAGGCTCTGAGCTGTCGGCACAGAGCCTGCTGCGGGGCTCGAACTCACGAACCGTGAGATCATGTCCTGAGCTGAAGTCGGGTGCTTAACCGATTGAGCCACCCAGGTACCCCGAAAAGTAGATGTCATTTTTTTTAAATGTCCAAAATTCAGCTATGAGTAAAAATAAGTAGGATGCAAAATTATGTATACATAGTATCATTCATACTGTGTTGTGCGGTGTCATTATAGGCTTGGAAGGAAACCTCCCCAAGGGTTGAGACTGTGTGTAGCATACTGGATAAATTTATTGAACAGACTGGACAGGATACATAATGACGTCATTCCTCCTCATAACAGCCTGAAGATAGCCACTGCTGTATTGTATCCCATTCCATAGATGGGACCAGGGAGGCACAGGAAATTAAGTTCCTCCTCAAGGCCAGAACTGTCCAACTCCAGTGCCCACACCTAGGCCCACACCTCCTATCCCCTCCTTCTCTATACACAGTCTCTTGGTATGACCCTATAGGTAGATGGTTAAAACTTTTTCTATGCTTTTAAAACTTTTTTCTAAGTTGTTCACAATAAACATCTATCACTTATATAATCAAGGGGGGAAAGGCAATAAAACCGTTTGTGTATGCAAAGTGTCCAGAAAGTTCCAGAAGGTTGTTCACACTCAGGTGTGAACCATGATTACCTCCAGCTGGCGGGAGGGCTGAGCTCTTCATTTTACTCTATTTTGTTATTTCTCTGTAGCAAGTGAGCCCATGAGTTGTTTAGATGTCAGATGTGTTTGGCATCTGGAGCTCGGATGGGGTCTGCAGTGGTGGGAGGGGGGCTGCCCTGATGCGGGGGTGGGGGGGCACTCCGGACCCCTGCCCACCAGCCTGGGGCACGGCTGCTCCCTCCCACAGGAAACGCGGGGAGACAGCACCAACTTGTGCCTCTCCTCACTCCCTCCCAAGAGGGCCATGTCCTTGCTCATCTGTAACTTTCAATTAACCAGGCACCAGGCTCCGGCTCAGAGGCTGAGCAAATGTTCTGAGGAGGAAAAGGAAAAACAGCCCAACAACTCCAGGAGGAAGTTTCCTTTTAATTAAAGTGAGGATCCAGGCGGCCCTAAAATCCCTTTCTGATGAAAGTGAAGTTGGCCAGGAGGGCAGAGCGGGCAGGGGCGGGTGCCAGAGGGAGCAGGAGTGTGGAGGCGGGGAGCCACCCTCCTGTCCCTGCAACTCTCTCCCGGTCCCTTGCAATACTGGGGTCTTCTTGTGTATTGAGAAGTGAGGAAGGGTGGCCAGCCGATCTCAGAACCCAGGACCCCCTGAGAGAGACATTATTGCTGGCGCTCTGAGGAGCCGTGGGGAAGGCGGGGACGAGGTGGACGCAAACCACACAGGAGAACGGGGCTCTGGGCTTGGCCCACAGAGAGCTCTGGGTCTCCAGGCCTCCTTGCTCCCTCTCTCACTTGCTGGGCCACTGGCTTCTCAGGTTTTCTGTTCAGACAGAGCAAAGGGGAGGAAGGACGCTGCTTGAGGTTGTCACATCTCCTGAGCCAGCTTCCCAGAGGCCTGTGAGCCCAGCTGGACATGCACAGGATGGTGGGGGGTGCGTGCCAACACCCAACATTTATTGCAGTCAACGTTTACTGAATGTAATGACTGCCCCTGGAGGGGCACCCATAGGAGCACAGACTTTGGGGCTCAGCCTGTGTGGGTTTGAATCCTGCCTCTGCTACTTCCTAGCTGTGTGGCTGAGGACAACCTAATTCATCTCTGGACCTCAGTTTTCCCATCTGTAAAATAGGGATAATAGTGAGGCCTGTGTCATAGAGAATAGAATTAGTAAATACGTGTCTCGTGTAAGAACAGTGCCTGGCACATGGCCCACACTCCATAAATGATAGTTGTTATTAAAACACCACATTTACGCAGGTTAACTCATTGATCCATCCCTGTATCCCATGTGGTCATTTTCATGATCTCTCTGGTAGACGCAAACACAGAGGCACAGAGAGGCTAAGTAACTTGCCCAAGCTCACACAGCTCACCTAGTAAGGAGAGGAGCAGGATACGGACCCAGGCCCTTACGGGCATCATCTTGTTCTGCCTCTCAGTGCGGATGTGGAAACGTGGGTGTGAATAGTGCTGAGCTGCAGTTGTTTTTAAAAGACGAGGAACGGAGTGGCTATCAAGGTTGCAGGGCAGGGGCTCAGGGCCCAGGCAGACTTGCGATCAAGCCTCGGTGCGGCTGCTTTCTAGGCGCTTGCCTTTGGGCAAGTCACTCTGGGCCTCCACCTCCTCGTCCGCACAACGGGACCCCTGTCCCCTCGCAGGGCTACAGTAGAGTGAGATGTGGTGCAAGAACAGTCCCTGGGAAGGGTTGCTGGGAGAGGTGGGAGGGCAGGGGCACCAGGAGCAGAGCCTGTCCCCCATAGGTCCTGGACCCCTGCCCTGAAAGGGGCTCCTCCCCTCTCCCTCACTTCCTGCCCCTCGCAGCAGCCCAAGACCCCATCGTCAGTCTGGGGCCGGGACTACCACCATGGCTCCTCCCCATCGCCTCCTCCGGGCCCGCTCCCTCCAATCCAGCCTCCACGTTGCCGCAGAGGGGTCTGTCTAAATGTGGGTCTGATCTGATCTTGTCACTCTGTTGTCAAAACTCTCCAAGGTTCCCCACTGTCTACATCATGTCCAAACTCTTTACCGTGACCCTGAAGCCCCTTTCCTGTGGTCTGGCCCTTCCATCCTCTCAGGCCACTGCCCTTCCCACTTCACTGGCTAGACTCAGCCAATCCTGAGCATTCCTTCATGCTATGCTCTCTCACCTCTGCATTTGACCATGCAGTTCCCTCTGCAAGAAGCTCCCCTCCTGCCCCTTCCCTTCACCGCCCCACCAAAACTGCTACACTTATACACTGCTTCCTTGAGAAAACTTCCCAACACTCCTAAAGTCCACTACTGAAGGTTTCCACAAACTTCTAAGCTTCCCTCATTGAGCATTCACCATACTGTGTTGCAATTACTTTAGAAGTGTGTCTTCTCCATTGGATTTAGGGAACTTCGAGGATAGAGACTAGGTTGGAGTGGCTTATTACTGAAATAATGGTACCTGGGACAGAGACAATGTTAAAGGGTCTGCTGCATGGATGGATGGATGAATGGATAGGTGGGTGGGTACATGGATGGATGGATGGATGGATAGATGGATGGTTTGTTGATTGCCTAGATGGGTAGATGAGTACATAAATGAGTGGATGGATGGTTGGTTGGATGAATAGATAAGTAGAGGAATGGAGAGAAGGAATGATATATCGGTAGATTAATACTAGAAGGATAGATCGATTAATAAATCAATAGTGGGTGAGTGGGTGAATGATTGTATAGATGAACTATTGGCAGGTGAGTGGACACAGATGGATGGATGCTGGCCCTTCCTCTATCATTAGAGGAAGAAAAACTCGAGACTTCAATATCAAGGTTTGGAAGGCCTCTGTGCCTGCCCCAGCTCTTTTTTTAGGGGTCACAACAATCATAACATATTCTTAAACCAGACTTCTTTTTCTTTAATTGAGGTAAAATTCATATGACATAAAATTAACTATTTTATTTTTTTATTAATAATTTATTTATTTTTAAAATTTGCATCCAAGTTAGCATATAGTGCAACAATGATTTCGGGAGTAGATTCCTTAATACCCCTTCCCCATTTAGCCCATCCCCCCTCCCACAACCCCTCCAGCAACCCTCAGTTTGTTCTCCATATTTATGAGTCTCTTCTGTTTTGTCTCCCTCCCTGTTTTTATATTATTTTTGCTTCCCTTCCCTTATGTTCATCTGTTTTGTCTCTTAAAGTCCTCATACGAGTGAAGTCCTATGACAGTTGTCTTTCTCTGACTAATTTCGCTTAGCATAATACTTTCTAGTTCCATCCACATAGTTGCAAATGGCAAGATTTCATTCTTTTTGATTCCCAAGTAATACTCCATTAGTATATATATACTACATCTTCTTTATCCATTCATCCATCGATGGACATTTGGGCTCTTTCCATACTTTGGCTATTGTCAATAGTGCTGCTATAAACATGGGGGTGCGTGTGTCTCTTCAAAACAGCACACCTGTATCCCATGGATAAATGCCTAGTAGTGCAATTGCTGGGTTATAGGGTAGTTCCATTTTGAATAAAATTAACCATTTTATTTTATTTTTTTAATGTTTATTTATTTTTGAGAGAGAGAGAGAGAGTGTGAGCAGGGGAAGGGCAGAGAGAGAGGGAGACACAGAATTCAAAGCAGGCTCCGGGATCTGAGCTGTCATCACAGAGCCTGACACAGAGCTTGAACCCACAAACCCTGATATCATGACCTGAGCCAAAGTCGGATGCTTAACCAACTGAGCCACCCAGATGCTCCTAAAATTAACCATTTTAAAGTGAACAGTTCGGTGGTGTTTAGTACAGTCATAATGGTGTGCAACCACCACCTCTATCTGATTCTAAAATATTTTCACCCCAAAATAAACCCCCATTAAGCAGTTTCTCACTATCCTCCGCCACCCCCCCCTCCCCCCAAGTAGCAATCTCTAACCTATTTTCTGTCTCTATGGTTTTACCTTTTCTGGACCTTTCATATAAATGGAATCAACAGTATGTGACTTTTTGTGTCTGGCTTCTCAAATCAGACTTCTTATGGGCAACAAAACCTAGTTTCCGAGGTTGGGGAGGAATCTGTGAAATAGAAACGGAACAGCCCCTGCCTGGCCACTCCCAGTGGGAAGACAAAAGAACTCCTGGAATCAGCTGGGGCTTAGAAGGAGGCAGAAGGATTCCAGGGCTCCAGGCTATGAAGTGGGTTTGGAGAAGAGCCCACTTCTTGCAGTTTGCCAACACCTGGCTTAAGGTCTGGCAGGCAGTGACTCCTTGGTAAGTAGGAATTGGAGTACCCTTTATTCAATGGCATGAGGAGGAATAAAGATTGTCCTCACCTCCTGGTTCTGTAGCAGTCACAGAGAGGACCTCTCTCCTCCGTGTCAGTAAACACCAATAAATGCCAATAAACATGGAGCACTTGCTGTGTGCCAGCAGCTCTAGAATGCCCTTTCACTCACTGAGGGTCCCGACAACCCTGCAGAGAGTCTATCTGCAGGAAGACCCATTTTACAGATTTGGAAGGGCAAGCTCAGAGAGGTAAAGACATTCACCCAGTGCCACACAGCAGAAAAGCACATGAGCTGGGCTGGATCCCACGTTTATCCAGAGCCAACCAGCTGCTCTTACCTCTGCAACATGTTGCCCCTTCCTCTCCTCCCCCTTGTTCGGAGCTTTGCTTTCTGTTCGGGATTCAAACTCTAAAGGATATAGAACCTCCTTAATTTCTTCCGGCTGCTGGTGGAATCCCAGATGGGCTCCCGCTCCCCACGGCATCCCGCAGCTCCACTCCAAGGCAGCAAAGGCTCCTTCATGGCACGATGCTGCCACCTGGTGTCCATGCAGAGTACAGCAGCCACAGAGGCACTGGAGGCAGCAGTGCCAGTTCCCTGCCCAGGGTCCCCGCAGCCTGAAGAGCATGCAGGGGACCCGGCCAATTTTATGTGGCCTCTTCCTCTGTGACTGGCCCTGTTCTAGGTGCTTCACCTGCATTGATCTCACTCAATACTCACTTTAGCACTATAAGAGCTACTCCCTGTGTACGTAGTGGGGGCTCAAGAAATACATATGGCAAAAAGATAAATGCCATATGATTCCACTTCTGTGAGGTCCCTAGAGGAGTCAAGTTCCAAGAGACAGAAAGTAGGATGGTGGGGCTGGGGGGAGGGGAATGGGGAGCTCATGTTTAATGGGGACAAAGTTTCCATTTGGGAAGATGAGAAAGTTCTACAGATGGATGGTGGTGACCGTTGTACAACACTGTGAATGGACTTAACACATTAGAACTGCACACTTTAAAACAGTAAAAGTGGCAAATTGTATGTCCCGTGTATTTGGCCATGATAAAAAAGCGTATGTGAATGAATAGACTAAGAGGTGAGCGAATGAACACACGAATTCATAATCACAACAACGGTAATATTTCCTGAGCACTCAGCATCTACCAGTCCTCGTGCGCCATGTTCTTCGCCTTCACAGGTAGTTTTTTTAGGATGTGGCCAGCGGTGCCAGAGGCTTTGGCCGTACAGCAGTGAGCAAAGTCCCTACAGCGATAGACCCGGCATTTTGTGGGGCAGATAGTAAACAAGGAATATGAAAAAATGTCAAATGGTGCTGTGTGCTGAAAAAGTTAATTTGTATATTGGGACCCTCAATGTGGAGGCTGCCCCGGTGGCCTGGCCCACGTGGCAAATATAAATCTCAGTTGGCCTGCACTTACAGGAAACACCTGTCAAGGAAGCTTAACCTACGCCAATCAAATCCTCCAACTCAGCTTTAGCTAGCTTGCCTTACCCCGGAAAACTGTGCCAGCCTTATGAGGAAATCCCACATCTCCTGGTCGGTCATGCCCTGTTTCTGCCTTGCCCCTTCCAAAGTTCCGTAAAACTCACACTTGGCCCAAATCCCCCTGGAACACTGCTCCCCTACTTGGGAGACACGGAACTCCCCCAATCGATGGATCGTTTTCCCTTAAAATAAAGGTCATCAAGCCTGTTACTAAATTGTTTCCTTTTTGTCATTTGACAGTGCTATAAAGAGAATAAGGCAACGTGAAAGGATGAAGAGTGCCTTGGCTGGAGATGGGGG
Source organism: Panthera uncia (assembly GCF_023721935.1). NCBI lineage: Eukaryota > Metazoa > Chordata > Mammalia > Carnivora > Felidae > Panthera > Panthera uncia. Next base: position 50,491,722 of record NC_064816.1, read on the forward strand.
AGCTCTTTCAGACCGATGTAACCTTGGAAGGGCTCTCTGAGGAGGCCGTAATTTGGGCATCCTGGCTTGATCTTTGCCACACCCCTATGGGGTAGGTACTGTGATTATACCCATTTTGTAGATGAGGCAACTGAGGCTCGGGGTGTGGGGTGCTCAGGGTTGCCCAGCTCAGGAAGTGGCCCAGGCAGGAATTGAGTCCAGGTTTGTTGGTGCCTGGCCCTGGGACTCTTAACCACACGGTAAGTAAGGACCTTGTAGAACTTCTCATTTCACACCCTGCAGGCAAATCCTTCAACCGTTTGAGGGCCTCAAGGCTAGGCCCAGGTGTGAGCCTGGGGCGTCCCTCCCGGCCCTCAGGTGGCAAGAGGAGGCGCATATGGCTGCGGGTGTCCAGCAGGTGGCGCTGCTGCCCGACTCAGAGACGCCAGCCCGCAGCGCCAGCCCGCAACGGGAGCCTGCCGCCGGCCCCTCAAAAGTGGGGGACCCAGGGCAGAGGATCCGCCTGAAGTGAGACTAGGCGGGGCGCTTCAGACGCAGATGAAAGGCCTCCTGCAGTGTTGCCCGTGTGCCAGGTAGGTCACTTACAGCTGATGCTGGGTCTCTACTTCCTCCTCTGCGGGTGGGCTCACAATCCCTCACTGGAAGATTCAAGGAGCTGGTGTATTCACACATTCGAATGAATTGCCTCCTCAATGTCGGGCCCCTGGGATTCAGCAGGGATCAAAGCTGACAAAAATCTCTGCCCTAGGGGAGACCCTATTCCAGTGGGGAGACAGACAGCAAACAAGAGAAATAAGGCAAACATTACATCAGGGGAAGTGATCAGGAGGAAAAAATTATAAAGCGGAGAAGGCAGGTGGGAAATGTGTGTTCAGGGGGTCAAACATAGAGACGGAGTTGGGTGCTGAGGAACACCTTGCTGAAAAAGTGACATCTGAGTAAAGGAGGTGAGGTGGCCTTAAGGAAACACAGGGGCATCGCGTTCGGGGCAGAAGGAATAATATCAAGGGCAAAGGCCCTGGGCAGGGAGCATGCGTGGCGTGCTGGAGGAAGAGCGAGAAGGCGGCCAGGACTGGAGTGGAGTAAGCTGGGAGGGGAGTCAGAGGAGAGGAGGTCCAAGCAGGGCACCAGGAAATGAAGGGCTCTCTGGGTCAGAGTGGAAGGGATTGGGCTTTCGCTGTGAATGAGAAATGAGGAAGCCAAGAACATTTGTGACAGTGGAGCGCCATGACTCTTACATGGCAACAGCGCTCTTCTAGCTGTACGGCTAGAGCCTGGCTCATAGTAGATGCTCAATAAATGGTGGCTTTTGTATACCAGTAAGAATAGCCTAGGTTAGGCCGGGTAAGGAATAGCACCATGTCCCAGCAGCTTGAAGCAACAAAGATACATTTCTTGCTCACAGTACATGTCCAGAAATGAGTTGGCTGGGTTGGGTTGGGGTATCCTTCACTTAGGGATCCAGCTGACTTCACTGCCACCAATCAATGATGCTGATGCTTTGACATAAGCCTTCAGGGTTCACCAAGCCAGGGGAAGGGCATGGTGAAAAGTTGAACAGCAGCAGGTAGCAACTAGGTGCTTCTGACTAGAAATCACATACATCACTGCCTCTCATGTTTCAGTGGTCAGAATTAGACTCATGCCTGGCTTCAGGGGTTTATTAGTCAGGATTTTTCAGAGAAACAGAACCAACAGGGGATAGAGAGATATCTCTATCTGTCTATATTTCCATTTATTATATGTCTATGTCTATGTGTGTATTCCTAAAGAGATTTATTATGGGAATTGGCTCATGCAGTTATGGAGGCTGAGAAGTCCCACAGTCTGCTGTCTGCACGCTGGAGACCCAGGGGGGCTGGTGGTGGTGTCGTTCTAGTCTGAGTTGGGATGCCTGCCAACTGGAAGAACCGATGGTAGGAGTCCCAGTCTGAGGGCAGAAGAAGAACATGTCCCAGCTCAACAGTGAGAGAGAGAGAGAGAGAGAGAGAGAGAGAGAGAATTCTCTCTTCTCCTGCCTTTTTGTTCTAGTCAAGCCTTTAACAGATTGGGTGATGCCCACCTGCATTGGTGAGTGAGATCTTTACGCAGTCTGTCAATTCAGATGCTAACCTCTTCTGGAAACACCCTCACAGACATGCCCAGAAATAATATTTAGCCAGGTATCCGGGCACCCCATGGCCCAGTCAAGCTCATACAGTCCAGTAACCATCCTGGGGCGGGGGGGCGGGGCAGAGTGTAACCCTCCAGATCCTTGGAATAGGGGAAGTTAGCCTGGCAATGGACATCACAATCCTATTACTGTTTTCTACTATCGTAATATTTGAAAATATTATAAAGTTATAGAACCTCTTCTCCCACTGGAGGGCTGAGTAACTACCTCGACTTCCCAAGGAGAGAGCCTGTGATAACGTTAGGTGGAGACCCTTAAAAAGAGCAGAATCAAGGGGCCCTATTTGAGTCAATGACCTCCCCAGCCACCCAGCTTCTCACATCAGGAACCCAGGCATTGTTGTGGACTCTTCCAAATGCCCCCTTCCCAGGCGCAGTCATCATCCTTATCTCCCAGCCCCAACCACAGACCTCCTCCTGGCTCCTGTTACAACAGTCTCTCACCACATAATAGCCAGTCTCCCTCTGGTTTCCCTGCCCAGGTCTTGGCCGGCGTGGCCTCTCTAAATGGCCACTCTGATGACATTACTTCCGTGACTTCTCTCCAGTGGCCCCCCATGGTATCATAATAAAACCCAAGTGCTTTTCCTGGAATTCAGGCCCTTTGGGATCCAGCCTGACCTCATACCATTTCCAGCCACACCTTCCATGCTCTGGACTCCCTGGTGGTGTGGCTCTTCTCTCCTCTTTTCTATGCCTCTGTGCTTTGGGGCACACTATTCCCTCTACCTGTAATCCCTTTCCTCTTTCTTTAGTGAAAAAAAATTCCTGCTCATGGTTCAACACCCAGCCCAGATGTTTTGTGTGAGACCTCCCCAGTGTCGTCCTGGCAGAGGGACTGAGCTCTGCCGGCCCCCCCAACATGTCTGGCCATGGCCCCCACCTGCGGTGTTGGCATTTGTTTCCACAGCCCCCACCCCCACCAGAAAATACATTTCACATCAAAATCCAATACCCACATTCACATGCATGCTGGGTGCAAAAGTTTCTCAAACACCATTTTCCCTTGCTACCTGCTATGCACGCTGATATTTTCAATTACGGTCTATTCTGCTTCACGTTGTAAGACGTGCTAGTCAAGCCATTGCATTCATTTCGCTACAGTCTGTAAAACACTGCCCTAGCACCTCCTGCCAGGCTGCAGGGACCGCGTCTTTAATTATCTCTCCATCTCCCAGCACTTAAGACGTTTATACATGTTCATTTAAATAAATAAGTCGATAAATGAGGGAATGGTTTTTTAGGCGTGAGTGGATGAATGAATAATTGAATGAAGAAGTAAACTGGTGAGTGGGTAAGTGAATTGATGAATCAGTGAATGAATGAATGAAGTGACCCGCTCTGTTGTGGGAGTCAGCAGCGGAAGCCAGCGGGCTGCCCTGGGCCCCGCACTAAGCGTGCAGGGTTTCTCCAACTGCAGTTCCTGGGGAGCATATTAAAAATGCAGGTGCCCAGTGCTCCTTAGAGCCAATGAATCAGACTTTCTGGGACAGGGCACGGGAGTGGGCATTTGTGACAGTGCATTTTGCCCAGGTGGTTTTGAGGTGTGCTCAAGTTTGAAGCAAAGGCACCAAAGACAGATAGCCACCTCCCTGCATCCTTCCCTGTCCTGCATGCATCCTTAGGAAGGTACTTCCGGGGAGCCTGGCCGGCATGAGGGGGCGACAGAGCCCCAGCCCACACTGCTGACAGAAGTGCAGGAAGCAGTGGTTGCCATGGCAACACATTAAAAGCCACCTCCAGTTTCTGTGTCTGGAAAGGGTCAAACCTTTGGAACATGGAGTGGGAAAGAAAGCCACTCCCCCAGGGTCTTTATAACGAACAAAGCTGTGGCACAGTGCCTGCTACAAAGCCCTTTCACAAGCATTACCTTGTGGGGTTCTCCCAAGGAAACTAGTGGATGGTGTTCCCATTTTACAGATCAGAAAACTGGAGCTGGAGTCACTTGCCAAGCCAGTCGGTGGCAGAGCTGGTATTTGAATCCAGCCTTCGGAATTCCAAAGCCTGTGACCTTGTCCTTCTTTGGAAGTGACAGACAAGGTCACAGAGACTCCAGAATCCCATTGGCATTGGGGTTTGGGGCGGTAGGGTCACGTGCATTGCCCTCGTGCCATCTACACCCCACCATGCTTGGTACCTATCTAGGAAAGCTCACATTTGCACAGACACATAAGCAGAAAAGCTTCCAAAACATGCCCATGCATGCATGTAGCACATGTATTCACACTCAGAGAAAGTACACACACAGCAGCCTCACATGCACACACACTTATGCCTGAACATGCTTATATTCACATATAAATGCACAGATACCTGTAAACGTATAACACCTGCTGACGTTTTGTGGCTGTTTGCTGTGTGTACACACATCTATTATACCAGTAGATAACCGATTCATATGTATACCACCAAGGAACTTGTCATGTTGGTGTATTGGTCCTTAAAAGGTCCTAGGAGGGGCCCCTGGCAATGTGTTTACCTAGTCATATGCTTTTCTAAAATTTGCAAAAGTAATGTTCTTTTTAATGTTTTGCAATTTGTTTTCAATGTTTATTTATTTTTGAGAGACACAGAGTGAGTGGAGGAGGGGTAGAGAGAGAGGGAGACGCAGAATTCGAAGCAGGCTCCAGGCTCTGAGCCATCAGCACAGAGCCTGACACGAGGCTTGAACTCACAAGCCATGAGATCATGGCCTGAGCCAAAGTCAGACGCTTAAAATGTGAGCCACCATGTACCCCTGTAATATTATTTTTTAAAAAATTGCTTGAGATATAATTCACATACCATAAGACTTAAACACTTAAAGTGTACAATTCTGGGTGGGTTTTTTTTTTTTTTAGCATATTCACAGAGTTATACAACCATAACTACTATCTTATTCCAGAACTTTTTCATCACCCCAAAAAGAAACCCTGTACCCATTAGCTGTCACTCCCCATTCCCCTGCCTCCAACCCCCAGGCAACCACTCATCTACTTTCTGACTCTATAGATTTGCCTCTTCTGGGAAGTTCATATAAATGGAATCAGACAATATGTGTATCTTTGTGTGTCTTCCTCCTTTCATGTACCACAGTATATTCAGGGTCCATCCATCTTATAGTATGTATCTGTTCTTCATTCTTTTTATGACTGGATAATATCCCATTGTGTGGATGTGCCACATTTGGTTTATCTATTTGTCAGTTGATGGACATTCAGAAAAAGTAACACATTCTAACCACAGTTGGTTAAAACTACTAGCTCCTTCTTCGCTAACCCCCTTGGTCACATGACAGGTAGCATTTGGGGCAAGTTGAGTTGGGGACACTTTTGATTTGGGACCAGTGGGGTATATGCATGTGGTTCACCTTCCCCTCCAGAGACAGTTTATTATTAGCCATGCTGGCATAGTGATGGCTTCCAGAAATCATGCTGCTGCCCTGAGGCCACCTGCCTTGGTTCATGACATGAAGGAGTAGGGCCTGTGGTCGTGCAGAAAGATCAGCGTGTGCCCTGGTGCCTACCATGCTGGAAATATGCGGGTAACAAGAGAAACACGGTTGGAAAGGGACAGAGCTGGAAATTAGTCTTGGAAATGGGCGCGGAAACTTCTTCTCATCATCACACATGTAGTATCATAATTGAATTTCATTCTCATCGACACCCGGTCAAAAATGAAGAGCCAATCTGGGGTTATACAGCCAAAAAGGAAAAAAAAAGTAGGAAATACATTTCAGAAAGTACCAGGAAGTCCATTAATACATGTCGTTTTTCTAGGTTTTGTGATGTTTCTGGTATTTGTAGGGTTTTTAGAAATTTGCGACGTTGTGATTTCTTCCTTAATTCCAAACAAATATTCACATGGGTACCTACGTTTGTATTGATAATTTTGAAATCTTTTACTTAAACAGGGTCCCCCAAGTTATACAAAATGTAAATCCCCTCCCCCATGAAACATGTGGATCCTTCCTTGTTACACACCAGTGCACGGGGCCCTGCATGTATACGCACGTGTGCTTAAGCGGTGCTGGTCAGGGTCAGGGATGGAGGAGGAATCACAGCTCTATTTGTAGGAGGCAAGTGAACCCTCAGTCACATATGATCCCACCTGGCACGCTTTTCTGTAAAGGGCCAAAGAGTATGTTAAGGTTCTGTGGGCCAGATACAGTTGTTGCCACAACCCAGCTCTGCCATTGGGTGAAAGCAGCCATAAACAACTCAAATGAATGAGCACAGCAGTATTACAATGAAACTTTGCTCACAAGCCTGTGCAGTGGGCCAGGGTGGGCCTGAGGGCTGCCGTGTGCCAACCCTGCTCTATACTCTAAGCTCCGTGAGGGTGGGGCATGATTTGGTGTTCACCACTAAATCCTAGGGGCCTCCCAGCATGGCTGGCTTGGAGTGAGATCTCAACACCTATTAGTTGGCCCTGACCCTCTGTGTCTCTCTGATGCTTTGTTTCCTGCTCCTCTGACTCCCTGTAGCCATGAGAACTCACTGGGCCTCAGGCTTTCGGAATCACAGCCACCTGCTCCCACATGAGCCAGGCAAGGACGAGCACCTCCCGCCCTGGCAATCTGCCGATGGGCACAACTCCACCAAGCACTCAGGCGGCGGAGGGAGCTGGGCACTTCATTCAGCCTCTCTCAAGGCTCACCACTGACCTGGGAGAGGCGTTAAGATGAGGGGCCAAGGAAACCTCAGGGACGGACAGAGCTGGCATCTCTCCAGCCACAAACCTCTTTCTCCTTTTCTGCTACTCATTTATGCACTTATTCAGGATTTCCTGAGGGCCAACACTGTGCTAGGCACAGGGGGTACAGCTTATGGTCTCTAGCCGGGGAGACAGAAAATGAACACTAACACAGTCACAGGCACGTGGAAAATAGCCAAAAAGTTGGTAGGGAACAAATGGATGATCAATGGAACGGAAGAATGGAAGTAAGGATTGGTTCCACCAGTGAAAAACAGGAACGTTTTCCTCAGGATAAGCATAGTACGACTGGGGCCTCAGGATGAGCAAGTATCACCTCTCCACAAAGGGAGGCCTAACTAGGGGGCAGGACCGGTTTGCCAAAACGAAAGGCATTAACAAAAAACGTGATTTAAAAAAATAGGCAGGGGATCTGAACAGACGTTTTTCCAAAGAAGTCATACAGATGGCCAAAAGATGCATGAAAAGGTGCTCAATGTCCTAGTCATCAGGGAAATGTAAATCAAAACCACAATGAGATGTCACCTCCCACCTGTTAGCATGGCTATTTTCAAATGACAAGAGATAACAAGTGTAGGTGAAGATATGCAGACAAGGAAGCCCTGGGGCGCTGTTGGTGGGCATGTGAACTGGTGCAGCCACTGTGGAAAGTAGGAAGGTTCCTCAAAACATTACAAATAGAATTAGCATATGATCCTGCAGTTCCACTTATGGGTATTTATCTGAAGGAAATGAAAACCCTAACTCGAAACTAAACTATAACACCCCCATGTTCACAGCAGAATTATTTACAATAGCCAAGATATGGAGGCAACCTCAGTGTCTATTAACGGACAAGTGGATAAAGAAAATGTGGCAATGTATACAATGGAATACTAGTCAGCCATAAAAAGGAAGGAAATCTTGCCATTTGTGACAACATAGATGGATCTCGAGGGCATTATGTTCCATGAAAGAAATCAGACTGAGAAAGATAAATACCATATGATCTCCCTTATATGTGGAATATAAAATAAAAATGAAAACAAAACAGAGTCATAGGGTCAAAAGGTACAAACGTCCAATTATAGGATAAGCACGTCTTGGGGGTATGATGAACAGCATGGCAACTGTAGTTAATAATACTTGATTCTATATTTGAAAGTTACTAAGAGAGTGAATTTTAAAAATTCTCATCACAGGAAAAGAATTTGTAACTATGAATGGTGATGGATGTTCACTAGACTTATTGTGGTGATCATTTCACATATATATATATATATATATATATATATATCGAATCATTATGTTGTACATTTGGAATTAATATGTTATAGGTCACTTGTATCTATGAAAAAAAAAAGGCATTAGAAAATGATCAGTCTTGTCCACAGGGAGCTTGGAACAGCCTCCCCAAGACTCTGCCTTCAGAGAGGAGTTTGTGCCAAGGGCATGGGGCACCAGTTATTTTAGAGATGGGGACACTGAAGCCCAGTGGGGGGTTGGCTATGGGAAGATTACCACCACTATGTTGGAAGTTAAATGAAACACTTCAAGGAAGATAATGTGATATAAGCCTGTGATGGTGTTCAAGCTACAATTCCACGGGAGTTGTCCGTTGCTTATTCTGGAATTCACAGTCCAGGGGTGGCCAGCTGGCATCCTCTCCAGGAAGGCCTCACTGGCTCCAGAAGGCACTAGCACAAAAGGTTCGTTTATCCTTGATGTTGATCAACACTAGAGGTTTTGCTGATTAGCATAATGACTGTTAAAAATAAATGGGTTTTCAGAGGTGAAATCAGTAGCTTGTTAGTCAGCTTAATGGATGCTAGAAACAGGCATTTGTTGATGAAATTGATGGGATTCAGAAGGTAGAGCTTGGCTAAAACATTTTAGAGATGCTCCCTCGCTGGCCCGGACAAGGTGGAAGGGTCCTGCAAACCCTCAGGAGGGCACTCCAGGCTGGTCCCTGTGGATCTCATCCAGCCATTGGTGTAGGGTGATTCCAGTTGTTTGACATGGATTCTAACAGTCACAGAATGTGGCTCTGGAATATTTTTAGGTCTGCCTCAGATTTATTGAACTTAATATGTTGTATGCACTGTTTGGGGCCTATTTGCGCATAATAGTTGCTTAATAAATGTCATTGTGGGCGTGGAATTCCACCCACTTGTTGCTTCATTATAGCCTGGTAGCAAGCCTGTGGGGAAGCAGCAAACCGTGCCTCGATCCTAATTGTTGGCCATTGCTGCCATCCACCAAAAAGAACCTCAATTGTGCATTTCAGGTCGGATTAGGTCTTTTTGCAATAATGGCCCAAAAGAGTCAGTGACTCTGGAACTAGGCAGGGTTAACTCCCAGGCCATTGCTCTGCCACTGTCAGTTGGGAGGGGACTAGGTGTCACTCTGCCACTTACTTGAAGACATCTTTCCTCCAGCCCCACACTGGCCTCTGGCCAGAAGCCATTTGCTTAGCAAATGGGATGGCTGGAGGAGAGCAAGGCAAGGGTGGAAAATACCTCGGACTTCCTGAGTTCCATTAGAGATAGTTGTGCTTGAGATCCATCTTTTTTGGGCTTCTGTGGTCATCAAAGAATGACCCCTCCATGACCCTGTGGAAATTAATGAAAGAAAATTTAGAATGGAGTGGGGAGGCCAGCAGGGGGAGCTCTCACACCCTACCACTCCTTGTCAATAGCAGATCCAACAGGAAGAGAGGGACCTTGCATGTGGACACTACCATCCCAGCAGGAGGAAGAAAGGCTTTCCTCCTCCCTTGGCAACAGCTCAGCCAATGAGTGGCAGTCATGACTCAGCCAATGAAAAGCCATGATACTTCAGCACTCAGTTTACTCCAATGGATGTTTTGTTTATAACAGCTCTCCAGCCCTCCCCCTTTCCTCTATAAAAGAGCCTTTCTCTGTTCTGCAGTTTTGCCTATGATTTTGTTGCAGGTTGCTTGTCCTGGGTCACGGTTTTCTGCTATTCCGAATAAACCCATTTTTGCTGGTAAAATAACTGGCAATTTTATTTTCAAGGTTAACAACCCAAACCACAGGCACAGGCTTCCCTCTATTATTCACAGCTTGTCCGGGAAATTCCTTCTTTCCAAAGTCTTTGAGAGTCCAGGAGGCAAGAGGTCCAGAGAGGAGGAGAAGGAAACAAATCTACTTCTCACCAGTGTACCCTGTGCCCACCTGGACCAGTAGCAGAGGCACTGGGTGGAGAAAGTGTCCTGTTGGACACAGTGAGACATGTAGCTTTGGATGGGTGTCTGGAAAGAGTCTGGGGCTTTGGGAATATGTACTGCTCCAGAAAATACTTTTCTAGGACTCAGAGGAACCAGCAGAAATCCTGGGGACTTGCGCGATGGCACATGAGCCACCCCTCTGACAGGCTGCTGAATTTGGAGCTGTCCCTCCACCTGGCATACTCCCCCAGACCCTCTGAAGCTACATGGAAAATGTCACCTCCTGTACCTGACTATTCTGGGTCAAAACTCTGATTCAGCCTGGGCTAGCCTGGGCCAGACAGCTGCCCTCGGGCTCCTCCCATGGATGGGACACTGGGGAAGCTGGCTGGGCCTTCTACAGAGAGTATCTCCCTCCTCCCTTTGGAGGCTTACTGCCAGGAAGCTCTCTGCCCCCTATTCAAGTGGTCTCAGGAGTTGCCCCAGTAATGACCTTGATAACATAATTTTATATTTTGGTTTTTCTCCTGCCCTGGCCCACTACCCTTCACCCTCCTTGCTGCTCCCCAGGGCACTTCCCTACTGCAAATGAACCCCTTGAAACCAAGTCCCTGCCTCAGGCTCCACTCTTGCAGGTCCAAGGCTGAGACCCTCTTCATGGAAGCCTTTTCTGACCCCTCAGAGGAGGCTGGGTCATCCCTATACACTCTGGAAACTCCCTGTACTTCCCATTCATAGCTTTTATCACCCTTGCATCTGAGAAACTTTTATGCAGTTATCTATTCATGCCTCTCTCCTAGCTAGACTATACACTCCACAGGCCAAGATGAGGGTGTCCTGTTAACCACTTTATGCCCAGAACACGTCATAGGTGTTAAATAAATATGTTGAGTGAATGAATGATGGATGGGCAGTAGATCGAGTGGATTTGGTTACTACCACATACCAGCTCTGCCATGTTGATGAAGCTACTAAGAGCCTCCCTGCTGAGTTTCCTCCCCTGCGTGGGAACAAGGTCCCAAGGGGCTGTCCCAGGGGCTGAAGGAGACTTCCAGCCCTTTGACATTATAAAGGGTTGAGAAGAAGGAGATAAGGACCATGGTACCCAGAGAAGTGCTGGGCCCTCCAGTTTACCTGTGAGAGGTTAGAGGAGGGGGAATTACCATTTGTAGAGCATCTACTATGTGCCAAGCTCTTGGTTGACATTACTAAATGTACATGTATATGTCCTATCACGCTCCCCAGAGCCCATGAAGAGCTGTGAAGGAGAAGGCCTGCCTCTGCCCACCCTGGAGAGTTCACCTTCCGATCACTGTACAGCAGGCCCTTATTGATCTTCAACAACAACAGGAGAAGATGCCACTCACTCCTCGCAGGCAGGGTGGCTCAATAGCCCTTCCAGGTAAGGTCCATGGTTATCCCCATTTCACATGATCTGAGCAATGAAGTCACTTGTGCAAGGGCGTGCAGTTTAAAATGAACAAGACAGATGCCAGATCTGTCTGACATCAAAGCGCAGACACTTCGCCTCTCCCTGGAGAAGGCCTCATTAACCATGTTTCCACACGGGCAGAGGAAGGCACAGGAGCCAGGAATCCAGATGGTTTCCTGGAACCTTGGGGTGTGCCTTTCTTTGCCGTCTTCTCTGTGTGCCGAAGGCAGGCAGGCATAGAGGGTACAGGGGGAGAGCCTGAGGACAATAAACAAATACCAACATTCCGTTAATGGCAGGGAGTCATCTTGATGCCCTTGAGCTAAACTTATACTACCATGACAACTATAACACAAAGACAAGCAGGAAACCCTCCTCTGGGAAGCTGATCCTGGGCCAGAGGGCGGGTGGGGGCTTGGGCCCCAAATGTGTCATCTCACCCTCAGGGGAACCAGCAAGGTGGGCATACTCACCCCCGTTTTGCAGAGGAGGAAAAAAAGGTTCAGAGAGGGGAAGCGTTTGCCCAGTTTCCTGTGGCTGGTAGGTGACTGAATCAGGATTCAACACTCAGTCTGAACCCAATGTCCCTATTCTTTCCAATTACCACCTTGCCCCTGTTAAAAAACATAAATTCAGCTGTGTAAATTTAAAGAACAAATTGGCTTTATTCGGTGGTTCATGCATCAGGCAGCATCCCAGCTAGCAGTAGAAAGGACCT